>NW_021850773.1:257357-272513 GCF_003651465.1 Formica exsecta
GACGCTCTTTCCTCGTAACGTTCCGGCGTGTTTCTACTTAATAATCACGCTGTGTTGTACATTCGACGAAGAAATTAGTTTCGTATGATTCTACTCCACCTGCGTATACATATATATATATCTTAACGCCGTTTACAGAGCGAAGTCTTCAGATAGTCTAATAAAACAGAGAGCGCCTAGGTTACGTTGTACTACCATTTAAGTGATTTAAACGAAGAGAAAAAAAGGAACAGAAAATTATCCACGAAGAAAGCTAGTAAAAAAAGAGAAAGGTAAGAACTATTTTCTGCTAATTATGCTAGGAGTTAAATCGACGAGTGTGACGTAAGCGGGGAAAGTTAGGGAGTTACGGAATACCTTTATAGTCTCTCCTTGTTGCCGTTGAGTACAGATGCTCTGACGTCCATGCTACTAAGTAAAAAGAGAAAAAAAAAACGAAGATATGATGACGCAATTTATTTATTTAAAGAGAAAGTTTAAATAAATGATACAACAATAGCCACGAGATGCCTTTGACGCAACAAGTTTCGGGTGCCCTGGAACACAGTGCATATATATGTATAGAGGATATTCCAAAATTATCGAATATCCTTTTACGAACAGTTCCCTCGCTTCTAATTTAGAGACGATTTTTCTTTAGCGAAAATGTTGACGTGTCAATAATTTCTGAGTTATAAATTTATTTTTAAAAAATTTACTTTAATAGAGAATTTGAAGCTTACTTACCAAAATATATGATGGACAAAATTGGAAACTTGCAAGAAACGATGATCTCCCTTGACATTTTCACAAGAAAAAATCGTCTCCAAATTGGCCAAAGAATTAGTTATTAAAAGAGCATTCGGTAGTTTTGAAACAACCTATATAAGTATATATATATGTAAAAAAAAAATATATATATATATATATAGATATCTTTTAGCAAAGAGAGAGAAAAGTGTGTAATAATACGCGCTAAATTTAGATATTAAATTAGATGTGCGCTGATTCGAAGTCAAGATGGGTGTAGATTTTTTTTTCAAAGACGAGAAAAAATGAACGTATTATGATATAGCGGATGGTGACGAGATGTATGTACGCACGTACTGAGCTACTACACATTCGATGTAATTCTGAGGACACGCGAGAGAGAAATCTCCAAGTAGATTTAACGATATTGATTATCGATGTACACTGTAAATATTAACGAGGCAACTAAATGTTATTAAGACAGGCAAGGCAGTTTTGAGCTCCGGTGTTTAATTGGTTACCGTTGTACTGCCATCTTCGACTTTTTATTGTCGTATATCGCGCATGATGAATCATATTACGGGTGTGTTAAACGTACGGTATATCATCCAATTTCACGTTTTTGCTCGTGTTTATGCTAGTGTTCTTATATCATTGTACGCGACTACTGATTAGTTGTTAATTTACGGTTAATTTAAATGAAAGAAACCGCGATAGATCTCTCCTAGCTAATTGTTACTAATTAGGCATTAAGTCCCCTTTTCCTCGGCAAAGAGCCTCTTTCTTTCTTTCTATTTCTTTTTTCTTTCTTTTTTTTTTCGTCGAATAGGGATCGCTTCCTAAACGACTTTCGACGGTTCGATATGTCCGGAGCTTTCGCTTCTCATATTCGCGTCTTCTTTTGTCTTTCTCTTTCTTTCTCGTAGCTGTCATCTTTTCAAGTCCGATTATGCGATTCCTTTCTGTCGCGTAGGATTCTCGATCATGTAATATCATGCATACACGATTATTAATCACACGCACACGTACGTATATCGATCGCGTGTGGCAAGACGGAACAATCATTTCTTCGTGTTCGAATATCTTCGCTATCGTTCTTCCGAATATATCGATATACTTTACGCCTGGATGAGCAATGTCTTAAAATCATAAGTGCTAAAACTCATTGATTGAAATCTGGTTGTTCGCTTTCTGTGCTTACGATTATTTTTGAAGCCGTTTTTGTCAAAATATATGAAAATACACAAAAATTCTCACAAGAGTGATTATCAATTCTCTTCCCACTAAAGATAAAAAATAAATGTTGCCTTCGATAATACGAAAGTCAGTTCTAGAAGTGAGTTGTTTATCATTTATTGCATCCTATGTATTACTCATCCAGGGTCAAAGGGGATCGTATAACGCGTGATGACGATCTCCCGATCGCCTCATATGCGAAATAACGATTTGCGCAATGGATAAACAGTTTGTAATAAACAAAATTTATGTAATTGTACATTTGTAACACATTTTGTAATATTTATCATTTTACAACAGAAGCTCGCACGGGGGCTGAGACGTGACAAAATTTAGAAGAATAAGATGAGTTTTTCTATTTATATTAATACTGAAAATGTTTCACAGTATCTAAATTACAAAAAGATCTACATATATAAAGAATCATTATAAATAAATATATATAATATAATCTTTTTTGATGTTCTAAAGAACAAAGATTCTCTCTCGAAAGATGTTTAAAGAAGATGCCTAAAGAAAATGTTCGGACATCTTTTTCAGAGTTTCATTTGTTCCTTATCTTTTACATCATCTTATTCTTACATTTTAATGTCTCAACCCTGCTGTATATTAATGCGCAAACCGTTGAATCGCACACGGGTCATTCAACACATCCCGATGTGCATTAGCCGAGAAATCGCAATAATACCAGCGTTTTCGCTTAAAACATAACGGAAGCAGACGCATGTGTCACGATATGCGAACCAAACGAATTTCTTATCGGGGATACGAGTGTTATCTGTCACTGTAACTGCACTAATGTTCCGTAGCAGCGCGGCTTAATTCATTTCTTTTTCACCGTTCGTTTTGTACAGTGATTTAGCTGAATTTTATATAAGCCAGATTTAAGATAGAATTATTATAGGTAGAAATTCTTCACGATTAATCCCATTCACAAGCGTAGCGATAGCAGATTCTTATTGTTAGATATGGCCAGTTTCGCGCGTTGTTAGTCTACGGTGACTAGATAACATGGTACAAACGAGTGCAATGATGCTGCAACGCTCCTGTTATTCCTAAGTAGGCAATCTTAATATCAAAGAGTCAAATAAAATTTCTGAAAATGTTTCGGGAGCCCGTGGATATGCCTTGTAGAAATATATCTGATTTATAAAATAATTAACTTATAAATATTTTTTTTCGAGCTCTATCTATCCTTTAGATTTAGAATGTAGAAAGCAAATAAAAAACATCGCCAAAGTTGCTAGACATTCTAAAAAAGAAAAAGAAAAAAAAATTACTAATAGTTAAATATTAAACCTAAAATTCGTTTTAGATTATTGCTCTATAAATTAGATTAAATATTATCACATTATTTTCTCTACAGAAAACTTTAGCAGTTCGATATAAGCTTAGGAATTTCGATATAAGAACATAAAGGCGATTGTAT
The DNA here is from genome assembly GCF_003651465.1 of Formica exsecta. Lineage (NCBI taxonomy): Eukaryota > Metazoa > Arthropoda > Insecta > Hymenoptera > Formicidae > Formica > Formica exsecta. The sequence continues at coordinate 260,752 of NW_021850773.1, forward strand.
TATTGCACTCGATTGTGCGGGGATAGATTTTTCGTCAAGTAAATTTGTACCAGACGGTATCCGGCTGTTCCGTTGTTTGTGGCTTGCCGTGGAACGTCCGCGCTTATTTTAAAAATGGCTACAAAAAAAATCGTCGCAATTGTTTTCGAGGATGAAAGGAGAAGACTGGAAGACGAACTACACACGCGGCGGACGAGGTATATCGAGTGCGGATATTTTATAGTAGGCTTGTGATTAAATTGAGGAATTATTGTCGAACGGTCCGAGATAAAATAAAAAATGATGTATAAAGAGAACAAAAATATTGCTTTCCACACGCAGAATATACTATTGTAATTATGTCGTTAATAAATTGTTTTTTATTTTAACTCTCTCGCGCAAGAGAGCGATTGTGCATGTTCCCTATATGATCCCGATTATGATGACAGCTAGGATTGTTTAGCATAAAATTCCATTGAATGGGATGCATCCCGGAGATAATTTGCAGAGCATAATTTAGTTTGATAGTTGAGCACGATAACTGTGAAACTCTCTATGAATGACATTTGCCGCAAATTGGAGAGAATAGGTTTATAACTCGAATGAAGAAGAGAATATACGTATTTTCGGGTCCTAAATCGAAATGTCACATAATTTCATATTGCATAGCACGATTCAATTTAAGCATAATTGGAATGTTAAATAAAATATAAAAATAGAGTTTAAAATTATAAAAAATCAAAAGCTTCTGTGGATTTTCAAAAATCTCACATGTAAAATTCTACAAAAATTTTATATTTTTTTCGAAATGACAATTATACAAACTTACTTTTTTTATCTTAACTGAAATTTAATAAAATCAAATAAGGATTGATTTATCTTTTCGAATTGATTGACGGAATATAACGATTTTCGATCGCGATTTTAATGTATAAATTGGAGAATTTAAAACTTTGGAAAATGTTATTTTTGTGAAAAATTTGCATTATTACATATAGAGAAAATATTTATTTTTATTTTATTTTGCAATTATCTTTCTTTCCGAAATTATCGATTTAATTATGATATGTGTCAGAGTTTTTACTCAGTGGATAAAAATTAGCTTAACAAATATATTACACTATCAGCAATTTGTATTAAGGAAAATGAAAAATAATTTACTACTAAATTAACTCGACTTGAAAAATTCGAACTCAGATTTTGATGAAAAATTTTTTCTGTTTTATTATTCTTTGTTATGTAATCAAGATATGCCGCATGTTCGCTACTGACCTCTTCAATTTAAGTCTGGCTTCTAGTTGATACATATCACCGAGATGATGGCGTTGGTAGCTCGGATATGACTCGCTCGTGAATAATTTTATTATTAATATTTTTCGATGATACTCTTGCAGCAACGAATTATTGATTCTATTTATTATTAGATACGTAAGTTTCAATTTTTTATTATATCTCATACAAATATTACATATATAATATCTCATTTTTCGCGTTTATTAATCGCATAATTTGTAATAATATTTTACATTGTTTTATTTGATTTTAATGTACAGATATTTCTTGGTTAGAATTATATAAGAAGGAATATATCAGAAAAAATCGCAAAGTTGATTATGAATATTGTTTCAATTGACAATGTGGAAAATGATCGACATGGGAATTATTGTCTTGCTAAATTATTAATCGCCAATATCTGAATTTTCATCTCTGAATTCTTATCTCAATTATTCCAATTAGTATATTTATTTTTACCGTATTATTTATACCCCTCCTCCAAAGATATATTAACTAAACTGTCTCTACTAAAAAAAGTTAAAGAAATTACATAAAAATTTTCAAATAATTAACGCCAAGCCCGTACATAACAACACGAAAACAATATTATTGTCTGTATAATATGTATTAAACTTCCCGTTATATGTGAATTTAAAATATAGTACGATATAAAAAATTATATCTAAAAAAAAATATATAAAATGAGACATTTCTCACTTTATACATACAATTTTGAAATAATGTCGATCAATTTTCTCTATGAAAAAATTAGCCTTGAGTTATGCAACGAGGATCGTTGCCTTTTGTTTAAAATGCGACCGCACTGTATCTTTTATACGTATTTAGAACCGCGCGAAGAAATGGTCGATGATGGGCGAATTTTGCATTTGATTTGTCGCACGACTCGTGAAACAATGGGAAGTCTTTCGAGACGATGAAAACTCTCGGGATCTCGTTTCGATGACTACTTTCCAGAGAAACCCTACGTCTCGGGGTAGGTAACCCAGCGACACGTACAAATCGTACGATTATGCGAGTCGTGACACCGTGCACGGGCCGACGGTTGACTCTGAGAAAATGCGATTGGATTGATCCCGGTGATATATCGACGTCCATGTCCGCGTTCCCTTACCCTCGCGAACCAGAAGCGAATTTCCTACGCAATCGCAAGAAAATTTACATCCGTTGCGTCTGTAGTTACATCTATCTCTGCAGGACTGAACACGGTTATATAAATTATAATACATTTGACAAATGTGTACATTTTAATAGAAGCATGCACAATGATATTAGCGGATATAATATATCGAGGAACTGTGCGTTTAATTGAATTAACTCTTTCTGGCTATTTCAAAAAGAGTGACAAAAAACGAGATACGTCAAAGCTTAAAAAGTTTAATATTTGAACGGAACATTTTAATTTTATTCAATATGAGAGATAGAAGTTTTTATAAGAGAAGATTGTCCCAGAAAATCTAAATTTTTTGATCTAATTTTAATAATTTTTTTTGTATTTCAGATTTTAATAATATCTCTATTCCTTCTTTTAAATATTTAAATTTAAATATTTAAAAGTTTTTTTTTAATATTCAAGTTACATCCACTTATGAGTATTATAGCAGGATTTGTTCTCTGTGAAACCATTATAAGTATTTAAATTATTCAATCTATTTCCAATAATTTTTTTTTACTAATTGATCACCGAATTTCCAATTATTTCAGTATTTTCAGTTCTAAACTTAAGATGTGAAATTCATATAATACTCGGATACAACGTTAAACGTGATTGTCTGGGTTATCGGTTTCATTGTGTTGCAACGTTGAAAGGGAAATCTTCATATTAGACAGATAAAATTGTCAATCGGACAAGCGCGTTTAGCACGAGATGCGGCGCTAACTAGATAGCGAGAAGGCGACAGCCCTTATCGGACAGTTGCAATCAGTGGCAAGCAAACGTGACAGTCCCGGAACAGAGTCATCAATAATCAATCAAATCTCCGGTTCGGTGATTGAGACTGAATTTCCGGCACGCCGGACCGGATCTCGAGCGTTCGTGTTTTCTTCGCAAGAGTCGATATCTCTGGCAAATCGTATGCAAACTCAATCTTTTTCTCTCTCTCTCTCTCTCTCTTTGAAAATCGCGAGGTTCGATGGGATACGCCCGACGGCAACGAGGAATAATTAGTTTTGCAACTATGACGCACGCGTAAAAACGCTTTCGCGTTCACATACACGCACGCACACACGGCACGCACGCACGCACGCATGCATCTGTAAGACGCATGGCAGGAGAGTGGTTATCACGGGGCTGTGATTGGTATTGCCCTATGACCTCAGCTGAGGCAGGGCTCCGCCTCTCACTTACGCACCGACACGCACGCATTAAAAGCGGACCCTCTTTGCGTATGTAAGCGAGCAAGCGAGTAAGCTGCTGGCGTGCTGTTCGTCGCATCATTCCAGCATCATGATGGCGTCCGCGCTTTCCGCGAGCGAAGATACCAATTGAGAGCCCGAGGGGGAAAGAGCGAATTAACGCGCTTTCGCTACGTTATGACGTCATGCTATGCGCCGCGATCGCGACTTGTAGCATCAAAAGTGTGACAAAATCTTCCGCCTCCAACGTTAAAAAAATAATCTTCAATTTATCTGAAAAACATTAGATTGCAGAGCCAGTTCTTTGCAGCCGCAAAAACGATATAGTAGTCTAATTAATTAGATATTCTGTATATCTTCCAAGTATCCGAAATACGTGAAATTACATCGGTTCGTTATTATTATCTCGAGTGACATTCTTCAATAATTAAAGACACCGACGACCGACATGTTTCATAATGCAAGCGTCGTAACAGGCATGACGGGAATTATTAGCGTTCCAGCACTTATTGGTGTTGGTTCTCTTTCATCGACCTCGTTAATTAAGTCGGGCTAAAAGTCTCGGTGGACTCTAAACGAGCTATGACAATCGCTCGATTTGGCATTCTGATTCTCGCATGATTCACCGTACGCTTATAACCGCCGAGGGTTTAATTGAGAGCTTGAGAAATGGAAATTATGCTCTTTGTGTGTATTAATTCGTTACTCAAGCCTCGTTTGACGGCTCGTGTGTGTCCTATATGATGCTTACTTTTGATGATATAAAAGTTGAAGCAAATATATCATATCGATTCAAAGGTTCTGCAATACAATTTAAGATGCTCAAAAGAAAACACACAAATTAGAGAGAATAAAAATTTTAAAGGTATAAATGCAAGAGGAAAAATTTAGATTTCTAACATGTGATAATATTCTAATAATATGATCTAAAAAATAAAAATTATAATTATAAAGATATCCAAAAGAAAAATGAGGAGATTCAATAATTTGAAAACAAAAAGATGAAGAAATTAAAAACTTCAAAAATCTGAGAAAATTGAAAAGTCTTAATTCTAAATTTTAGAATTCCAAGGGATGGAGATTTCGTGAAAAATGACTTGGCGAGAAATTTGGATATGACTAACTCGCGTAGTTAAAGGGTTAATCGAGGTCGGCGCGATCGATTCTTACTCGTGCAATTTATTTCTCGAGAGTTACGCAACGGTATTCTCCAGCATCCTCCCCGCCACCGATGCTTTTCGTTTTACGATCGATGAAGAATCGAATACGTGCTACGCCCTCCATCATACGTCCTTATGGATGAGGAGAGGGGGATTATCATTCCTATGTGCAATATTGCGGATATTAACTTACCGCGCGCGTCGACTATAATTTGCGATCCGTGATGATTATTTCGCGATTTTCTGCGAAAAGCTTTAAATTTGCGTCATCACGATCTTGCGGCAGCGATTTCGCGATCGGACTCATTTCGACTGCTATCGCTCATACGTTATTTCCGATTGCATATAAGTTTCGTTTAATCGTGATAAATTACGACATTATTCGGCTTATCGTGATACGTTCCATTTAGGGCAATAACATCCGGCTTTTGAATATATTTAGAATAGACATTTATGTTCTCAAACGAATCCACAATATATATTTGAATAATATGAAGAAATACTCTTTTAGAAAAGCGACATCATTTTGATGATTTCAATTTCTGATTTTCTATTCATACAGAAAAGTTTTGGTCAATTGCCGCTAATGAGGATAGAGATCATTATTTTTTTATATGTATTTCTAGTATCAGAATGTGATATTATTAAAATTGTAATATTTATTTTACAATTCGATTAAAATATCAAAGAAGAGGGATGTGCCTCTTAAAATGGTGCGGTTTTAAATAAATTAGCGAGACGACCGAGAAACGATTAGACGATTCGATGAGAGTCCGAGGAAGATTGGCACGTGGGTGGCAAAACGGCAATTGAAACATAACAAACGCGTATTACTTCATCAAGAAACGGAAGGCAGCAGCCGCGGTTCCCCGGTAGACTTCCTTTTAATGCCTTTGAGCTTTGCGCGTTGATATATCGCCGTCGGATACTGTCATTAAGTCTTTACCGTATTACTCTACATTCGTATTCGGATTAATTTTTATTCTAACGCATACTATTTTTCAGCACAGATTTTTTTTCTCCCAGTACATTATATATACTTATATTTCATAGATTTATTTTTGAATAGAAATAATATCTAATTTATCTATTCGATATTTAATTATGTTTAAATTAAAAATGCAACGATTAACGAAATTGTGAAAATTATTGCTAAAAATAAAGTTTAATGTTATTACATCTTCATATTTCTAATGTAGATAAATCTGATTTTTAAGATTTAGTATAGATTATATTTTATACATTTATTTTTCCCTTTTTCTTCCAATTGATTATTTGCTTTTTTATAAGTGGCGTTTTGGAAATATAAAAAAAAAAAATGTAAAAAAGGTATGAGAGAAATTTTTACTTTATTTTCTTAAGTTTGCTTCCTTAATTTTATCAAATCTTGACTGATCACTATTTATCAAATAAGACAGCCTGATTCTCGCTTTTTATCATCGCGACGTCAACAACTGATTTTCTCGCCGCGAATTCAGTCAAAAGAGATGCATCGTAATTGTTGTTTTCAATACTTGTTATCTCAAAGCGATTAGACGATATGTGTAAAAACGGCTGTTTACTTCGCGTTACCAATGATGCAATAGCGGGTCACGCTATCCCACACCAACAATATTCTGTAACAGTGATGAACGTACTACATTTACAACCGGGTGTCCGTGTATCTTAATATATAATTTCATGGAATAGATCTCGATCCATGGATCTTCATTTGCGCAATACGCGGAAATCATATCATGCGAGATCGATAAATTGCCGAGTTCGTAGTTGCTATAGAGACAGATGCATAAATCTACCAATTTATATATACATCTCCGTAGAATCTCATTCTCGTTTTATCAGCCATATATTAAATTTGAAATTAGATCAATGTAATACGCTTCCCTTTCTCTCTATCTTCTATCTCTCTCTTCCTCTTTCAAGCAGTAGAACTGCGGAAATACACAGTAGAACTGCCGTTATCCAAACTAATAAGAAAACACAAGCAATCGGATAAGCATATCATCGGACAGTAGAACAATCGCTTTCTCACACTGAACTTCGTCTGTTTTAGCAAAAATAATAAAAATTTATAAAATCGACAATTTGCTTAAAAATTCGTTGATACTATAGCTTTTAATTTACAGTTAATTAATTTACAAGTTTTTTATAATATACGTATAATACATTTAATTGTGTGATATTATATTATTTTATCTCATTTGAAATTTATTTGAGTTTCAAGTTACACGAAAAATTTCTTCAACGTTTTCATTCAAATTAAGTGGAAGTTGAACAATTTACGGATAATGATTTCCATTGATTGTTCGTCGACAATGACACATAGAGCATTCTGTAATCCCGACTTCGGTTCCTGTAATCCCAAATTGCCCGTATTTCGAAAAAAAAATTTTGAGAATGCGGAAAAGATTCTTTTAGCACGATCGAGAAGCGCGATTTCGTTCCTTTCGTTTCGCGGGAAACGCGCGATAGGTTGCGCGATTTCATTCATGGGGAAATATTCATTGACTCGCGGCCCCGATTGTCCCGTCGGATGCACCGGCCGCGCACAGCCGCCGGTTTCCAGGAAATTCATTATCTCTCGCGCGATTCTCTGTTCCCTTGCTCTCTTTCGGCGGTCGAACGAGAGAAGCCGTACACCGTGGAGCGCCGCGCCGTTAAAATTATATCGCCGAGAGGAGGCTCTTCGCCCCCCGCCACCCCGCGTGTCGCGAGATATAATAAGGTCAGACGCCGGGGTTATCGCTGGGGTTGACCGTATCTCTTTCTCTCTCCTCGGGAAACGATAAAACGGGAATAATATATAGAGAACGCGCTGCCGCTGCTGGAGCCGCTCCAAATCTCCGCAGCATCCTCTTCCGTCCACCCTTTCCGAGATTTTCGCTGTTCCCTTTCGCCTGCGCCCATCTTGGCCAATGTCGGAGCTAGTTTTCTGTTTCTTGGATATTCGATTCTCATAAACGTTCCTTATCATGACTATAAAAATAATTTATACTTCTTATTATGGTATTTTTTAGAATATTAATATATTCCTTTTTTATTTGTATATTTTTTCTTCGTTTTTTAAATTCTGGGGAAACTAAAATTGCAAGAAATATATTTGATTGCGTTATTATTATATTTTCGTCAAGCATAAATACATTTACCGCAGTGTTATTAAATCCCGTCTTTTCATGACGTGTTATCTTAACACATTTGTTATCTTAACACATTTGAGCCATTGATTTATCATCTAGATCATTAATTTATTAGAGCGTATTTAAAAAATATATAAATTATAAGTATAAATTATAATAAAAATATATTTGATTTAAATTTCTTCAAACTATGTACTCAATTTTCTTACTTTTAAAGAGATATATAAGAGTTTCTTCTAATTTATATCATTTTTTATATATGTTACATATTACTATCTCGAAAAAAATCATTCCTAGAGAAAATGGATTATTTTGCGCAACTGTATACGTAAGATATACAATTGTGAAGAAAGAAGGAAAGTAATTTTGAAGAGAGTAAACGCGGGATGGAACGTTATCTGGTTGCGCTTTGATAATGAGCGTGATGGGAAGCGGATTCTGAATGAAGCGCTGTATTCGACATGACGCACAAATCGTCGGCTGTGCAAGCATCGGGCATTAAAAACCCGCGCGTGCCTAATCAGAGCGGAGATTCTCCGCATTTCCGCGATTAATCATTATTCTTTATAATCGCGCGATTAGTGAGATCGGGACCTCGCAGACGCAACGTCTTCTTCTTGTTTAATGAAGCAAAACGAGATTTATATATTAGCTTTGTTGCTTTCTAATCCTATTATCAAGATGCAGCAAAGCAGAGAAATATTTTACGCTTGTTTATTATCGATATCAAAAATATTTCCCTATCTCGGTATAAAAATAAAAATATAATTTATCTAATTTTTTTCAATTTTATCTATATAATTTTTTTTATAAACTATCACACATACAGGAGAAAAATTCTTAAATATCAGAAACTATGACTTAATCAGAGATTATAGCTTCACTTATAAAATATATCTAGCATAAAGGGTTTTTTTGTTATAATAATGATATTATTTTCTCATAAATCCGTAATAAATTTTATTTCCTGAGATTATGTAATTATTTAAAATATTTTAGTATCGTTGTTAGGAATATTAAACTCGATGAAGCATGTGTGTTTAAAATATTATCAATGACAACATCCTTAGAAATTCCGTGCTGAAAGGACACGCGTGACGCGTGTCCTGCCAACGCAATAATTTACTCGCGAACGTCGCGGTGCCGCATGTATGTCTTGCGTTTAGAAAGCGGAACGATTAATTTCGATCGAGCCAGGGTGCCCCTTGCATGAAAAGTACCGCGTGCCTGTCAACATGCGTTAGCAAAAGCGCTTTGTTTACGAGAAATGCGGTTTTTGGAATCGCGCCAACCCAGCAGCCAGCTCTCGAAAGAGATTTGCCTTTATCATCCTCATCTCCTGCCGTCTCTTTCAACTAACTTTATTTTTATCTTTAGGATCCATAAGAGATTGCTGCGTGTGTTCAAAATGTATTTTTTTTATACAATTTATTATATAAAAAAGAAGAAGTATATTTAAGAACATAAAATTACTTTTTAAACAAATAACATTTAGATACAAATAAATACATATAAATTATTATTATCGTTGTTTCGTTCGAATATTTTGCGAGATAATTTCTTGCAAGTTTTTATATTTTTCACGAACAAGATTGCTTTTAAAGAGTAGATTCACTTTTTTGTATCCTAGAAAACGTCTTTCACGATGATTTCTATGCCATCTCCCATTCTGTCCATTCCCGACTTCCTAGATTTATCGAAATCCTAAGCATTCGGCGCGACACGTTGCCATAAGATTATCGTCGAGCTCGTTTGTAAAGCCAAACCAAGTCACCGTTTTTGCCTTTCCGTTCATGCGTTCCGGTGAGAGTCCAAACCGTCCGCTCCATGATTTATCCGTGATTTATGTATGCCTCCATAGACTACGAGAGGCCTCTCCTCGTGGAAAAGACGCTTCAGAAACGTCCACGGAAGCTCAATTCGACTTGATTTGTCGTCAATTTTCGATGCACGAGCATTACATCACCTCGTTCGTTATCTGTTACTATGTGTCGCAAATGTCGGGAAAGATCTGTTCCCTTGTCAATGATTTCTGATTCTGCTTTCAAATTACCGTCTGATGTATTTTTAAAAACGCAAAACTCGAAATAATAATTATTATTATTAAAAATTATTTGCTCCGAAAATAAATTATAGCCCATCGTCGTGTTTCTCTTTTTTAACATTAAATATGAATCTTGTTTGTGTTATACGTAAATATGTGTGTTATTAGTTATAGTTACTCCCGATTAAGTCACATTTTTCGTACCAAATATAGGCTGCGCATCTCGCGTACGCTTCAACGTGATGCCATGAATGTTCGCAGAATCGCGCGAGGATTCTATCCTGAAATAGGGGCCGTTCTTGGCCAGGAGGATCGCGCGCGGTCGTCGCGAAGGCGAAGAATTTCGCGAGCGAAAAAAAAGCGGATGCTGCGCTCTCGGCTTCTTTTTCGAATACCGCGCGGGCACACATCTCGTCCCCCTTTCGTTCCTGAATGCACCGGCGCACTTACCGTGCCCCGAGGTGCATTCAATTGGCGAGCGAATTTTCCCCGGATCCGCGCGCGAGTGATTTCTGGCCGACGTGAGGACGGCGATGCTTCTGTCTGCGATCGCGACCCCGCGGCCTCTCGCCGGCGAAGGCACTTCGCGATCCGTTTCTCTTTTTTCCTCTCCTTCCCGTTGCCTTTCTTTTCGCCGCTCCTCTCCCTTCCACAAGTTTTCTCTCGTTTTTTTCTCCTTCTTTTCCTTTTATATATACATTTTTACTTTGTATCATATTTATAGCAAGTTTTGCATCGCGTTAAAATTAATCTTGGAAATATATAACAATGTAAAAATATAATTAAGTAGATGAAATGAATGTAAATAATTAAAGCTTGAATAGAGCTTAAAATCAAAATTTGTGAATTATTTTCTTAATATAAAAAAAAAAGGAAATTAATTCTACAGATATATATTTTATTCTAGTCCAAAATTAAAAGGATTCACAGTGATTCATTAATCTCAATTTTTTTAATTATCTCTATGAAATATTGTTATATTTAATCACATTTTAATGATTTAGTAATACTTACACTTGTCTCTAGTCAGCGTGATGTTTTCCACAGAAGATAATCCTTTGCAAAACAAAATAATATTAAAATAGTAATTTCCAAATTAATTATAACTTATAAAGAGAAGAGATAACATTATAAATCTAAAAACAAAAAAATAAATTTACAAAAGAGGATAATAAATCTCGAGATAAAAATTATCGATCGTATTTATAAAAAAAATTAATTGTTAGTCTTGAAATAACGATTAAAAATTTTTATCAAAAAATATAATATGTTAATTATGATTACCTATATTTAAAAAATTGAACGATGTATGTATTTGCAATTTGGTTTTTCGCTAGTGTACGTGAAGAAAATTGCAGATCCGAGGTCTGCGTCCTCATAAGTGCTGCGTACACAAGGGTCAGAATAATCGATACACCGGTTATATTTTGTTGTGTAACGTGATATTTTTTCTTATTATAACATCTGCAAAAAAGACCAGTCGCGTTACATCTACAACTCGTACATACCGCCGTTATGCGTCTCGACACTGGTTACATCATCAATAATGCTTTTATTACTTGTCGTAGCGATATCCTACGCGACAATACAATATGTGTGTGTATGAATTGCAAAGAAATATATATACATATATATATTTCTTTGCAATTTATATATATATATATATATATATATATATAATTTAGAAATATTTTATCTAATAAAAAACTTTTTTTTGTTATAATATGATCATGTACGTATTCAAAGAATAACAATTCTTTCTTATTTCAATTAGCATTTCCTCTCCCTCTATCT
>NW_021850773.1:272950-273813 GCF_003651465.1 Formica exsecta
ATATTTATATATTTATATATGCATTCATATTTGTATTTTTTATTTATATTTATATATATTAATTATTTACACGTTTTTTTATACAAAAATGTTCACGACTTTATACATAACTATGTATAAGAACGTCATTCGCGCCCTGACGTACGTACACGCGTTCGTTTGTCGATATAATACATTTTTGAGTTTCGTGAGCAACCGCATCTTCATCGGCGAGCACCTCGAGAGGGATCCACGTCGCGCGAACGCGATGTCAAAGTATTCATGCATATCGATAAGGATATGTTACACTTGGATTTTTCAATTCTTGGAATAGTGAATGAAATCAATAAAAATAAAAGTTCGATATCTAGTTACACTGTAGATTAAATATTTCATAAATTATCTTTATAATTTTAATGTTGATTGTTATTTCTCTTTGTGATTTTAATATTAATCTTGCTTAATAATTATTTTAAAAAGTTGGCGTAAAATGTTGAATTCTTTTTTTAATTAGGAGATTATTTATAATATTAGTTGATCCATTAGTTGATTTATCTAATCAAAAAAGATTCCTTCGGTATTTTAACAATCAATGTCGAAAAGTACTAAATAAACGAAAATAAATGAAGTATAGTAAGAGTAATATAAATGTGATATCACACACTCGACACTAAGTATTTAAGTACTCGATGTATAATAGTGATCGTCTTCTCTCTTCTTTGCTCCAAATCGATATTTTTTTATATAATATATGTCGCGCTCTTATATTTCTAAAATAACATGACTTTTTTAAAAATTTGATGAGGATTTTGAGTTATTTCTGAATTTCAAAAAAAAAAAAAAAAAAAAAATGCCTTTTTTGGTCGAAAGAATATTGCGCGTTA
>NW_021850773.1:274282-275642 GCF_003651465.1 Formica exsecta
GTCGTGTCTCGACTTTAACCCGTTCCATCCCAAACTCAAATATTTTTCGAGTTAAGTCAAGAGGTTCGGAAAATTTATATTTTCTACTTATTCTCTTACTACATAAAATAATAATAAGTTTCATAAAACATCTTTGGAAAAATTAAAAAAGAAATATTATTTAATCATAATACATTAATTTTGCTTCAAAAAGTAAAACTCGCGTGTAAATAATAGTGGATTTACAAAGGTATCTCAAAACATAAAAATTGTCTTTTTTAAAAGTTATATTAATTTAATTACGAAAACAACAAATAATAATATACAATTTATATAATTTAATAAAATAAATATATTTATTAATATAAAATAAAATTAATAATTAGTAATTTGTATTTTCAGGATTCTCTCGGTCCGAAATTTTAATAGCATTTTACATGCTGAGTAGCTTAAATAAACCGCTATTCGCAAATGTTAATTCTATATCTTTTTCATCGTACACTTTCAACGAAAAATTTGCGTCTAATAACACATTTTATAAACCGGAGGGGACGTAACGAGTCACAAACTGTCGTTTATTTATACAATTCAACAAACCACCGGCATCATCTCGTTGAAGTTTCTAGCTATTAACAATCACGATTTAATAACTCGACGTGTGATTTTGCAAGTAGTAACAATAGAATTTTAGCGCAGTTTGCTCGTAAATCGGAAGAAAAGGAAAAATAAGTATAAGATGAAAATAATGTGATATCTATTTTTAAACAATTTTCGAAAGTGTACACTAATTTTGAAATACAGTACACACACATATCCCCGCAAGCAAAATAGTTTCGTTAATTGGATCCCGCTCGAGGAAACCCAATCGCAGAATTTCCTGTAAGGAATGACCGCTGCTTAAAAATATTAGAAATATCCCATATACCCTTAAAAAAAAGTGTTTCACTAAGTAACTAGCTCGACATTGCCACATTTACTATATAACGTATAGTATTCAAATATTTTCTCTTAATATCATTAAACAACCCTATACAACGCGCCGAGTTGTGTATACAATATATATTGTACAATATTTATAAGATAGAAAAAGCACCGTCTCGAAAAATCGGATTTTTTAATTTTGACGTACATATATCACATTATTTTGCGACCTCGCTCTCTCTTTCTCTCTCACACGCTCATTTTCTTTCACTCGCTTATTTTTCCATTCGCATAAAATACACATACGTACACGCATTAAAATACACACGCACATCTCGCCGCGCCGTCCTCATTTCAACTCACAGTTACTTTTATCTTTATCTATCGGAGACTCTAAGCGACACACGCATACACGAACAATATCGAATATTCTTCATATATTTTAATAAAAAATATATCT
>NW_021850773.1:275662-294083 GCF_003651465.1 Formica exsecta
GTCGTGTCTCGACTTTAACCCGTTCCATCCCAAACTCAAATATTTTTCGAGTTAAGTCAAGAGGTTCGGAAAATTTATATTTTCTACTTATTCTCTTACTACATAAAATAATAATAAGTTTCATAAAACATCTTTGGAAAAATTAAAAAAGAAATATTATTTAATCATAATACATTAATTTTGCTTCAAAAAGTAAAACTCGCGTGTAAATAATAGTGGATTTACAAAGGTATCTCAAAACATAAAAATTGTCTTTTTTAAAAGTTATATTAATTTAATTACGAAAACAACAAATAATAATATACAATTTATATAATTTAATAAAATAAATATATTTATTAATATAAAATAAAATTAATAATTAGTAATTTGCAACAAAATAGCCTCGACTCACCTCCTCTCCGCAGCGTGTTTCCTCTGGACTTGGTGGGAATTTTTGTTTCGAGACCACCGAGCCCCGAGTATCGATCGGGATTAATCGCGATGCGATGATGCGACGCGCAATGGCACTGGCATACAGAGACGACTCTCGATATCGCACTCTCGAGTTATCTCGTCACGTACACGCTCTTAAGTAACCCAAGATAAAAATATCGTATTTACAAGCTATATAATATTGGCTGTTTTTATATGTATATGTGTGTGGGTGTGTGTGATATCGCGCGGTATTGTCATTCAAATTGAGCGTCGCGTGTGGGGTTTCGCCGTCGCTCGCTGTTTCTCTCCCTCGAAATTTTCTCCTCGAAGATGATCGCCTTCGCGAGACATCGAAATCACCGCCGTAAATCTAATACGATGTACAATTAAATATTATCGTTCGCGTTAAACGCTACTCGCACAAACGCCGCTGTTACAAATACCACCGCGCACGCGCGAACGTAAAGAAGACTAATTTATGACGCACGGATTTTTCATAAGTTTCCTCTGTGATTTCACGCCTTAAAACGCAACGCTTTGTTCTTTACATCCTATATATACTTACAACAAACAATCTTTTTTCTTTTATATCAATAAAGTCGATTCGCTAAAATACCGGGTATGCCGATGAAGCCCGATTCTCTTTGCTCCTATCTAAGTACTATACATAAGAGAGAGAATTTGTACAATATTTTTATCTTTAAATAGAGAGAGATAAACTTCGATAACGTACCGTGTATCGTGGCCTTTGCAAAAATTACAATTTTAAGAGTAAAACGATGTGAATTTAACGAGTCGCTCGAGGAACTCCCAAAGTAAAAAATAAACGTCTTATCATAATTAATAAGAATGATCGGATTGTATCATAAACACATATTCAATCATGAGCGGATATAAAAAAGGAAATAACGCAAAATATCGTGGGAAAAAAGGAGGATAATTCTTCTTTTAGTGTTATCCCAAAATCATTTTCGCATATTAAGATTATAGTACGCTAATTAAAAAAATAATTTTTTGCCGACTTGCCAATAATAACATTTCTTTTTAATTAAAGATCTACATGTGGATATAGATAGCTCTCTCTTTTAGATTATCACATTTTGTAATATTAAAATTCTACAGAGATTTTCAGCAATTCCGGGGACGATATTTTTCTCAAGGAAGATGAGAATTGTCACTTTAAAGTGCATATCGTGTTTTGCACTGTAGTCCGAAAAAATAATTTACATAAATGATTTTAAAAAAATTCATTATTGTAGGAGACAAAATCAAACATCCGGAATTCTAAGAAGACCATATAATAATTTAAGGATTAGGGCTACGCGAGAACAACCGAGATAAAACCACGTCTTGCCGGCTATAATTCTCGAAAGTCACAAAAGAGTTCGACGAAAGCGACGCGTCGTGGGGTTTAGATCTGCGATGCACGTGCAAGAGTTAGCGTCGTCTCCAGACCAAAGGGGATATTTCCGAAAGAATGTTTTACGGGCTACGGACTTGGAGAGCGCGCAGCCTCGGCTAGAAGAGGCGTCAAGACGAATGACTAAGGCCTATGGCATGACTCGACTAATAGCGAGTACTCGACGCGAAGATTGATTCGAGATAGCGATGGGAGATCCACCAGCTCTCTCCCTCATCGTTGATTATAAATGCTAATTTATGAATTTTTTGCCGACTTGCCAATAATAACATTTCTTTTTAATTAAAGATCTACACGTGTGGATATAGATAGCTCTCTCTTTTACATTATCACATTTTGTAATATTAAAATTCTACAGAGATTTTCAGCAATTCCGGGGACGATATTTTTCTCAAGGAAGATGAGAATTGTCACTTTAAAGTGCATATCGTGTTTTGCACTGTAGTCCGAAAAAATAATTTACATAAATGATTTTAAAAAAATTCATTATTGTAGGAGACAAAATCAAACATCCGGAATTCTAAGAAGACCATATAATAATTTAAGGATTAGGGCTACGCGAGAACAACCGAGATAAAACCACGTCTTGCCGGCTATAATTCTCGAAAGTCACAAAAGAGTTCGACGAAAGCGACGCGTCGTGGGGTTTAGATCTGCGATGCACGTGCAAGAGTTAGCGTCGTCTCCAGACCAAAGGGGATATTTCCGAAAGAATGTTTTACGGGCTACGGACTTGGAGAGCGCGCAGCCTCGGCTAGAAGAGGCGTCAAGACGAATGACTAAGGCCTATGGCATGACTCGACTAATAGCGAGTACTCGACGCGAAGATTGATTCGAGATAGCGATGGGAGATCCACCAGCTCTCTCCCTCATCGTTGATTATAAATGCTAATTTATGACTTCTTCACGCCACGCTCGTCTCTCCTCTTCCTTCCTCCCGTTCCTTCGATTTCATTCCTTGCCATATAACAAAACACTTATCTATCTATCTATTTCCCGCCCCCTCCCCTTTCCCCCATCCTTCCCTTGCGTCTTTCATTCTCTCTCTCTCTCTCTCTCTCTCTCTCTATCGCACTCTCGAGTTATCTCGTCACGTACACGCTCTTAAGTAACCCAAGATAAAAATATCGTATTTACAAGCTATATAATATTGGCTGTTTTTATATGTATATGTGTGTGGGTGTGTGTGATATCGCGCGGTATTGTCATTCAAATTGAGCGTCGCGTGTGGGGTTTCGCCGTCGCTCGCTGTTTCTCTCCCTCGAAATTTTCTCCTCGAAGATGATCGCCTTCGCGAGACATCGAAATCACCGCCGTAAATCTAATACGATGTACAATTAAATATTATCGTTCGCGTTAAACGCTACTCGCACAAACGCCGCTGTTACAAATACCACCGCGCACGCGCGAACGTAAAGAAGACTAATTTATGACGCACGGATTTTTCATAAGTTTCCTCTGTGATTTCACGCCTTAAAACGCAACGCTTTGTTCTTTACATCCTATATATACTTACAACAAACAATCTTTTTTCTTTTATATCAATAAAGTCGATTCGCTAAAATACCGGGTATGCCGATGAAGCCCGATTCTCTTTGCTCCTATCTAAGTACTATACATAAGAGAGAGAATTTGTACAATATTTTTATCTTTAAATAGAGAGAGATAAACTTCGATAACGTACCGTGTATCGTGGCCTTTGCAAAAATTACAATTTTAAGAGTAAAACGATGTGAATTTAACGAGTCGCTCGAGGAACTCCCAAAGTAAAAAATAAACGTCTTATCATAATTAATAAGAATGATCGGATTGTATCATAAACACATATTCAATCATGAGCGGATATAAAAAAGGAAATAACGCAAAATATCGTGGGAAAAAAGGAGGATAATTCTTCTTTTAGTGTTATCCCAAAATCATTTTCGCATATTAAGATTATAGTACGCTAATTAAAAAAATAATTTTTTGCCGACTTGCCAATAATAACATTTCTTTTTAATTAAAGATCTACATGTGGATATAGATAGCTCTCTCTTTTAGATTATCACATTTTGTAATATTAAAATTCTACAGAGATTTTCAGCAATTCCGGGGACGATATTTTTCTCAAGGAAGATGAGAATTGTCACTTTAAAGTGCATATCGTGTTTTGCACTGTAGTCCGAAAAAATAATTTACATAAATGATTTAAAAAAAATTCATTATTGTAGGAGACAAAATCAAACATCCGGAATTCTAAGAAGACCATATAATAATTTAAGGATTAGGGCTACGCGAGAACAACCGAGATAAAACCACGTCTTGCCGGCTATAATTCTCGAAAGTCACAAAAGAGTTCGACGAAAGCGACGCGTCGTGGGGTTTAGATCTGCGATGCACGTGCAAGAGTTAGCGTCGTCTCCAGACCAAAGGGGATATTTCCGAAAGAATGTTTTACGGGCTACGGACTTGGAGAGCGCGCAGCCTCGGCTAGAAGAGGCGTCAAGACGAATGACTAAGGCCTATGGCATGACTCGACTAATAGCGAGTACTCGACGCGAAGATTGATTCGAGATAGCGATGGGAGATCCACCAGCTCTCTCCCTCATCGTTGATTATAAATGCTAATTTATGACTTCTTCACGCCACGCTCGTCTCTCCTCTTCCTTCCTCCCGTTCCTTCGATTTCATTCCTTGCCATATAACAAAACACTTATCTATCTATCTATTTCCCGCCCCCTCCCCTTTCCCCCATCCTTCCCTTGCGTCTTTCATTCTCTCTCTCTCTCTCTCTCTCTCTCTCTCTTGCTCAATATTTTTGATTCACCCTTTCACTCACGCATACACGCACGCAACAACTAACAAGCTCCTTACACGTATAAAATCTCTCCCTCGACCACTTTAGCGAGCACCAAGTTTTAACGCCCAGTGGACGTTCCTGGACGTTGTCGGGCTACTCGGCGCCTCCGTGATTCTCTGAATGAGCAACGTCTTTATTACGCCTTTTCTCCTTATTCTTTCCTTCTCGCTTTTCCCCCTGCTCGTCTCCGAGATTTCCTTGCCTCCGACGAACAAGACGACGTCCTCTCACCGCCCATCCACCCTTCTCTCGCTTCGCGCGTTATTCTACCACCCTCCGTCCAACTTCATTAATGACTGCGCTTAATTCTCCCTTGACTCTCTCTCTCTCTCTCTCTCTTTTTTCTCCTTTCATGATTCTCCTTTCCTCATTCCTCGTTTCGTGTACAAAAGCCGTTAGTCCTGACTGGAAATCTCGATTTCTCGCGAATACCGATTTAATGAAACGCGAGTGTAACAGACACCGATGACAAGGAACAACGAGACTTCCACGGTCATCATCGTCGCGTCGAAACGTCACGAATACCTAACCGGATTAATAATGGCATTGACGTGAGAGAACGATGTTCGCTACCTCGCGGATTTGCGATTCCGAGATTAACTTCACGATCGACAACAGGGAGACCAGAATCGTCCCGTGTCTTCTTCGCGGCATCGCTCGATCGTTTTTACTCGCGCGTGAATCGGGCCTGCGGATCGTCGAGGGGCGCCGCGACGTCACCGCTCGAGCTGTAATATTATGCGGAAGCTAGCTGCCGCCAGATAGAGTGTCACATCGTAGACGGCATGTAGGGCCAGTTGAAGCTGTTACCGCTCAGCAGCATGTCCCTGATGAGGGTCTCGATCGGCGTCTTACCAACCAGCCGCACGAAGAAGAGCTGCTCGATCACCTGCGACGAGACCGTCCGCAGCGATGGTAGTCGCAGCAGCAGCTTCCCGAACCTCGTCGGCTGATTCGGATACTGGCTCCGACAGTACTCCTCCAGCGCGCACTGCGACTTCTCCTGGAGAGACTCGATGTGCGCCACGTCTGAAAGACCGCAAGCGTCTGCAAAAAAACGAAAGAGAAGGATGTTTAATCACATTGTCCAAAGAAAATTATTTTTGTCTATCGGTAAATAATTATTAAATCAACGCAAGAATTCTGTGATGTAACTTTTCACGAAAAACATCCTTTATATTTCTCTTTAGCTTCCACGCGATATGATATTAGATCATCTTCGATCTTATAATTGATCTTCAATATTTGATCATCCAAGAGAATTATAACTAGATTTATATTATATTTCTTTTATTAGTATATATCTTATATATCTTATATTATGTATATATTAATATATATCTTATATTATAGTGAACTTTAAGGCGTTATAAATAGGCAGATAAAAAAAGAAACGTAGCCGTGATATTATGATGAAAAGCAAATGGAGTGAAAAGATGAATCAGAGTTCTGAAGTAAAATCATTTATGTCTGTGAACATTGAACTACCCTGCAGATATACGTCATAAGAAGCTTAGCACATTTTCTCGCGCCTTGACCTTAATCTCTCGTTCGTGTTCGCAGTCGATGGTAGAAAATCTCAGTTTTTCCGCTCCGAACGATCTCTTCGTTAGGCGAAGCGCGTTTCTCGATACGCGCGGCAGGCGATAACTGTTGCCGTTTAATCTACGCGCAAAGAAGAAGCACCTACGCTTTATTATCGGGCTAATTATCGTTGTTGCCCATTAACTAAGGCATGATTAGCGAGCCGGAGAGTTCCTCTCTAGCGATGTAGAATAGAACGGCCGTCGCGCGATTATGGTGGAGCGGAAACGGAGAGAGGAAGAGAAAAAAGAAGAAGAAATTAAACGTAACCTACCGCGAAGATGATGAGCGAGCGGTCAAACGGACGGAAATCGAACGGAAGTGTTTTTGCAAGGGCGTTTTTATCCGCTAAATCGAAATTATCGATATCAATTAGCGTTAATTAAATATATCTAATTAAAAAAATGTACGAATATTCTTATTTTGGTCAAATCCAAGAGCGACTTATCCGATTCTTTGTCTTTTATCATGAAATTGTAATAGATAGAAAGAGAGAATTTAATTAATTATGATCGGCTAATTGACAAATTCGGCCATCTTAAAATACGGTTACTATCAATTTTAATAATACTATGTAAATAAGAAGAAACGATTTAGATCAATGTTGTCAGATTCGGACCGTGCTACAGGTGTGATACACCATTTCGACGCGAGGATTAAGGCTCTCATAGGGTTGCAGCGAAAACCGCCTTTGGGCAGATGAAACTGAAATCTACATTGGAATGCACGTGCCATCCGGAGATAGTGCAAATGTCAGACTAATCACGTGGGCCATCTGCTCACTTCGGTGCTCCTCATGAAACTGCGCCATTGTTTCGCGCAGAAAATCCAGTCTCTCATTCGTGCAGAGGGCAGAGAGAAATGGTGCGTATAGTTTGCCCAAATATACCGGGTGTACCGTGACAACAGTATTATCTTACCCTTAAATCCAACTATAATCTAAATAAAATTAATTAGAGCTGAATTTATTTGCAAGTAATAGATATTTTTTTTTCATTCACGTGAAAGTATAATCTCGTTTAAACTAATAATGTTTTAAAGTATACAATGTAATTAATTTATATCTCTGCGTCTCTAAAAGAATTTTAAATTACATTGGTCGATTATTAGCACCTCGAGATGCTCGTCTCTCCCGCACGCAACTCGTCACGCACGCATCAAGGCATCCGTCTCATCATTTGCGTTTTTCCGTAAAACGAGTACTGCGTATTGTGACAAATCGCTTTATCGGGAGGCGTGCATGCGTGTGCGTGAAAAATCGTATCTGTCCACGCGCGTATAAATCGACGGGGTACCGATGATGGAAGAGCCGGGCGTGTGTCGAGGGGGTTGGGGATTCCTTTTTGCAAACTCTGCGTATACGACGGGAGGAGATACATTGTCGTTTCTCGTTACGCGCGATCCTCGGCAAGGCACGGAACGGCACGCGGCGCGTACATAAACGCGCCACAGACGCCAGATTCCTTTGTGGCGTGGACCACGTGCGCATAATGGGCTATTACGCCAGTACGTAGGGAAATAATGCGATTCTCGCGCATTTGCATTTCCGTGCGACAACGTCTGCGCGACGACGATGCGGAAACGATGCGCGGGAATGAACGAAATTGCACTCCGCGACCGAAACCGCAAAGTTTGCCAATTATTGGAATAGATAGGTAGGCGCAGTGAACGACCGGACACCGCCACAGTGAATGACCATTGATTTTACAACTACCTCTGTGTATATGTACATGGCGTGGCGAAGGATAATATAATTACATTTCTGAAAGATGGAAAAAAGTAACATACATCTCTATTTTTAATTATTTTATATGTATAATCATAAATTAAAATTATGCTATTTATTGAGAGATGGAAAGTTACTTATTAATAAATTGTAAATTATTTATATATCAACTTTATCACAAATTGTTGATCATTTTGATATTGGATAAACTGGAAGATTGTCTGTCTAATTGAAAAAGATCGCAGCAATATTTATCGGAGACATATTTTCTTTCTTTTTTTCTGAGTCCATAATGAAATCACAAAATTATGGTATATCTATTTAATAAGGGTTTAATCCATATTTATTATTATAAGATAATATCTGATAATTTGATCGATAGATAACGATTTACTCACTTAATTTTAACGCATGTTAATGCATGTTATATCTAAATGCATTCATTCATGTACTTTGCTATTTATGCTTGCGATATACTTGTTTGCATATTATTGTCGAGCGCTCGAGGAAATCTGTGTCTTACCGAGATCTTAACAGATCTTTCATTATAGCTTACGTATTCTCAAGGAACACAGTTTACGCCATAGGTATTAATTTTACGCGAACGATTTATAAATACACATGAACTATTTCTCGAGTAAAAATTGATTTCACGCGGATCTCTCTATTTTAAATTATTCGATAGATTCTTTTGTCGCATCTACGTAATTAAAGAACGCGACGCATTCGTAAAAATATCAGATTATGGATAATGAAATCTAAAAATTATATGTGACAATTGTTACAAGTAAGCTAGATCATTAAACAATTTAACGGATAAATGACAAATAAATAATTCAACAAACGTTTCGGTCCAACTTTTGGAAACTAAATGTCAAAATAATCAAAGAGGAGCTTTACGTCACAAATGACGTTAGTCGACGAAATCCGGACGCGATCGGCTCGACGTGTACCCGTATCAGTCTCGATCGACGAGGATGATCAATTGAATGGGAGAGACCGCTAGGAATCCGCCAACGCTAATAAACAAACTGTCGGATTGGCTCTACACGATGTCGTCAGCGCCAATTCACCACATCAGTTCGAATAATGCCGTGCTGAGTGGCGTCTCTGGTTTCCTTCTCGTGTCATTTCTCTCTCTCTCTCTCTTCTTCTATCTCTCTCATTGCACGCGTTAACCGCTAAATGCTGTGGCGCCTCGTTGACCGAGCACCATCGTAAATTGTGACCAATCTTCCGCGGTGGGGCTCCCGAGTCCCATTGCCATCTTATATGCTACCGTTGATGAAGACACACGCCTTCGAAGCCCCCTCCTGCCCCCCTCGTGCATGTCGCTTTCGACCGATTGAAATTCGACGGCTAGCGATTTATCGATATTGCAAGCCTTGTATAGCGCGATATTGAATCAATTACTGGTAGCTTTGCGACGTTTTTGCAATGGCAAGAGATGGCAGATTGAATTGTAGAATATCTCGAGTAGAAAGTCACACACGGAATTTGGAGCAAATCAATTTTTCGTAAAATAGATAAGATCGCGGATCGGTGTAATAAAATTTCCTTTGCGTTCCTTCTTGATTGCCTAATGTATTTTTCAGTCATTTTCTATCACGCGATCACACATTGTTCTCTCTCCCTCGAAATTAATATCAGACACTCGAGTTCCACTGTTTTCCAGTATGTACCGGCTAGATCCAGTATTATTCCCAGCCTTAATAGTCTTAATTTTGCCGGGGAGACATGTGGTGTCGTCAGCCCTATGATTCTAGTATTGTGGTTATAATTGCGGCATGTTTGACATATAATTATTATATATTATCTCATAAATTTTTGAGGAATTACAAACTTGTAATTTAGTATTTTATTTTTTATATATTCTTGAATTGATATCATTTTGGAAAAAAATATTCATTCGTTTTGTATTAGCTTTGAATTAGGAAAATATTAATTTCTTCATTTTTATAATTAATTTTTGGACATTTTTATATAATCTTAGATATTAATGTAATTTCGAAACAACCGAATTTTGATTAATTCGTACTTATAATTGAACCTTTTTTCATTGTTTTTAAAATTTAAAGTAGTTGAAAGGATCATTTTTGCTTGCATCTAAATCATAAGTAATTTCCGAAGTAGTTAATAAGTAGTTTCATTCGTAAGATTGAACTAATGTTGTCCCGATATTACAGTCGAGACGGAAATGATCGCCGATCGGCAGGATAATCCCGAGGGTACGTATATATACCTCGTTGTAATCCGCCCTAGCGGGAGCAGATTGTCGAGAGAATAAGGGTGACCGCGCGGGAAGGAGGGTACGTAAGACCGAGAAATCGCTCGTTCAGCAAAAGTCCTCGGCGTCGACATCGCGCGACGCGCGTTTCTTGCAGGGGTATACATATCGATATGCGCGACCGAGAACGGTGGAATCTTCTCTCCGGGGCCTGTCGACCCTCTTTCCCCTTTTCCGTCGCGGAAAAGTCGCGTCGCGTAGAATCACGGAGATTTTCTCTCTCTATCTTCCATCTCGTTCTCTCTATATACGCGCGTACAAATAAGGCGTCCGGAGACAAATGACGCGGAGAGGGATCAGCGTGGCCCGACACAAAGCATCCCCCGAGCACCCTTCCCGGAGTCGGAGGTGACGTCACTGACAATGGAAGGTCGAGCTGTGATTAAAGATCGAGAGACTCCGTAAAAACTCCTTCAAAAGTACCGGTGACGGGGTAGCGCGCGGGGGAGATGACGCCGGGAGGTGAGGCCCAGGAGAGAGGGGGGACGAATCGCGAAGGGGGAACCGGGGGGACCTACCGGCGTGAAATATTGCCTCCGCGGCACCCGACAGCTATATGACATTTCCGAAGGGCATGGAAGAATCCCCGCGAAGCCGCTCAGCCTTACTTGCTCACGCTCTCTGATTGCGTTCTGCCGTTTTGTATACAGTGTCCAGTTCTTACCGAGACGACTTATGAGAGGGACTGTGTAATCCACATATTGCAATCTTAATACACAACACACGTGCACATATTTAAAGCAATTCGGTAAATAAAATGTGAGAGTAGATAAAGAAATTAACTAAATCTTTTTTAAAATAATTTTTTTTTTTTTTTTTAAACTAATCGCGTTTAATTAAAATCTTTTTTTATTTTTTACTATAGATGTTTTATAAAAACATTTGTCAATCTTAGGTAACTTATGAGATGCATAAAAAGGAAATGAAATATATATGCTTTTAAATTTAGTTTTATTCTGTTTTTGGCAACAATTAAAAATTTCTATATCAATTTATTGAACATTTTAGATACATGCAAAGTTTCATTAAAATTGTGAAATTTTAGAATTTTGCAAGACGGTCTTATTGACAGTTCGAAAACAACGGAAACTAGACACCTTATATATATGTCGGTCGATTATCATCCGTTTCCTTTCTTCGTTTCCGACGTTACATTACAAGTTTCTCGATCTCTCCCTCGTTATGATCTCTATTCTTTTACTAACTGAAGACTTTTCACTATTATTTTTATCTCCGATGATTTTAGGCAAAAAATTCTTGAATAAAAATGAATCCAACATCCGTTAGTAAGGGCAGACATACTTTGAAGCGTATGACGCGCATAACTTTCAGAGATGATCAAGATCATCTCTGAGCAAAAAATCAAGAATAATATCTATCTCTTCCAACTTTTATCTTGTACATACATATATGTCAAACTACAGTTCTCATTTCTTTTTCTCAGTGAAACTATAAATATAAAACTTTAGGTGTGGCGAATAAATTATATGCTAGATAGAATCAAGGCTATAAAGTAAACAGATCCTTAAAACCATAAGCATACACAGCAAAACATATATAATAACTAAAATAATAATAATTATAATAATAAAAGAACGTTTAATCTTAAAATCACGAATATTATTAAGAAATATTAAATTCTCTTCGAAGTGATAGTAAAATATCTATGAAATTACCTCTTATCCGTGTAACTGTTTTCTCTCATACATGGTCGTTTAACTTTACACATGAATGATCTTGATAGATAACGGAGGAATATGCGTCGACAAGACGCGTCGTGATAATAAGCGAGGAGGACGCGACACCGAGAAAAGGTTCATTACGATCGTCCATTGCGTACTCGATAACTTCTCCGCGATTACGGCAGATAGGGAATACGATTATATGTTGTGTGCAACGTGACACAACATATAATTTACCGCGCTTAATTCCGCGCGTCTTGTAACAGGTGACTTACATTAATGGCTTCTATCTCGCGGTCGCGACGCAGAAGAAAAGCCGGTCGCTTTATCGCGCTGCGAGTTGCGGAATCGCACGCAAAAGGATCTGCTCTCTCTGTTTTTCTCTCTCTGTCTCGTGCAGAGCGAGTAGTGTTACGAGCGCTTGCGATTCTCCCGCAAATTGCGAGCATAAATCCTTTACGCGCGATCCAACACGCGAATGATTAAGAACCATCGTGAAATCAGCGCGATGGCGAATTCGCCGCGAGATGTTATAAAGGATCAAAGATTAGAAATCATTCGAGAAAAAAGTTATTACACATGCTAGTCAGTCGTAGATGGTTGACGAATAGACAAGAATCTCAATATCATCGTATAAAGTTTAACTAGGATTGGAATTTATATAATTTATGTTTAATTATATCGTTCTTATAATATAAATTTATTTTTATAATAATTATAATGTATATTATTACCATATTTTATATAATATGAAATTTTTTTATGATATTAAACTATAATAATATATATATAACAAAAAAAAAATTCTAGGATTATTATTTAATTGTTATTTTTTATATTTTAGATAACATATTTAAATGCTTGAATGTCATATATTTTTTTTACGCGATAAGATTCCGCGCTTAATAATATCGATAAAAAATGGATGCTGTTCGTCCTATTTTACGTCGATAATATTTTAAAGTATATCTTTTTACATCACAAAACAAATATATTATAACATCGATATTTATTTCTTCAAGCACCGAAACAAATATATCGACAGCCAGAACTTTTCAGCACCTTCAGCCTCGCGTTACGTTCGAAGAGGAACGTTTGTTCGCGTTTCCTCAGACACGTGCCGCGACAGGCCAAGATAAGATGTAACGAAGAAAAGCGCCAGAAGGAAGGACGCGAAGAGGCGATAATTATACGGTTGGCTAATCGAGCGAGAGAGAAAGAGAGAGAGAGAGAGAGAGAGAGAGAGAGAAGCTCCACGGATGGGTGCTAACAGACGCGTTAATAAGCACGCCTAAAAGGAGCGTACCCGGCGCTCCGACGAGCACGAGACCTTAATACGCTTGTCAATTCTCAAGGCTCGCTGGTCGATCGTATCACATGCAATGACACGGCTGCATCCCGAATAATAAGGATCGTTGAAAATTATATGTTCGAAATCTCGTATATTACATGATCGACGATTCGTGTTGCTTTAATTGCTTCCATTAATTCGCACGCTATAATAATTCATTGCACGATTTAAGCAGCGTTTCGCTTCAGTATTCGGGCTTTGAGGAATCGAAGCGTTAATCGTTTCGCGGGCGGCGATCGTGACTTATTCGACGTCTGTAAAAGTGCCTCTACGATGGTAATAATCACGCTTTTGATGTATGTCGCGGCGCCTCGCGCTTCCTCGTAGAGGCTGCTCAAGGTAATAGACGGCGGACGGCTTTACGGGATATCGAGGGAGGGCATAAAGGGACGCGGCCAGACTTCACGGAGAAAGGGAGAAAGACCATTTCGCTCGTAACGGAATCGAAAATGTCGTAATTACGCGACGCGAACGGCTAATTAAGTCTCGCCCTTCATCGCTCGCGATTGTTGGCCGCTTGGCGCGATACGCTCGAGACGTCTCATCGTAACATCCAACTCACTTCCTTTCTCGGCGGTTGTCCACTCGCTTTCTACGCTCGTATAATAATACGTTATCGAAAATGTATAATATCTCTGTTTACGCCAAAATACCGAAACTGTATTAAAAAGCAAGTGTAGCTTAAATTTTTTTGGATCCGGAAAAATTTATCTTCTGAAATTCTTAAAAAAATATACATTGATTTATTGTTTCGCTGAATTTGTTAGTTTTACGTTTTGCATAAAAGAATTCTTTAAGTAAAGGTTGTTTGTAAATATGTTATTTATATGTGATATGTTATTTATATGTGTGTTTATATATGACGTAATTGAAATTTGTAAGATATATATTGTCTATATTTGCGTTTTTCAAGTAGCTAATACAACTTGAGACACACACCGTCATATATCGTAAACATGAAACCTCAGATCGACAATGCTGATGATGAACGGAAGTGTCATAGCACACTCGGTTCCCTGCGCATCGCGCTTACCACGCTGTATCGGATATCACAATATTGTGAGGAGGCGCCTCCTCTCGTGCATAATGAGCGCCGCGTACAGACACGGCGCGGCGGGGCTGCGCGCGATAATTATCATAACAACACCGCGTGTATTTAGAGACACCTCTCTCTCTCTTTCTCTAGTCCCTATCGGTGCTACGCATCGGGGACAACGCGCATTTAACCGGAATACACACCCCATAGGTGGCCCGTACGTACGTACAAGCGTCCCGTTTAGGAGCCGCATTGTCATGTTAATGGCCGACAATGCCAATCCCATTACGCCGTTCGGGTAGCCGCGCGCCGCGGGCCCTTTCGGGTCTCGCGCGCCCCATCCGACGGGCCCCCGAGTATCTCGGTTCTCCCTTCCGTTCCCTTCCCCCGCGCATCACGATTCGCACAGGCAGGTAGATCCCCGGCAGGCAGGTGCTACGAAGGTCAACTTTTTATTCCCATCGACGCTCCTTCTCTCGCGAAAGTTGCGCCGGGATGCGCGCGGCGTGTCGTTCCGTATGTCTACAAAAAGCACCTTTCCTCCCTTCGTCCCTTCCCAGGTCGCGAGAGATCGCGGACCGGTTTCGAGAGCGCCCGGGGCTAAATGTCAACAACAGGCATAACGGCCTGGTTAAAGGATTACCACCGTCGGGCGAGGCCGGAGAGGGTAGCGCCAGACTACAAAAGGTCGTGAACTTTCTACGTGTCATAATCCGTCTGAGAGGATTCGCGGCCTCCGATCTCGCTCTTTCGCGCCCTTTCCTCGCTCGTTTCGTGTCTCGCGTTTGTTATTTTCGCGAAGGACAAGCTCCTCTGTCATGTCGCTGTTCCATAAAACCAATATATTTACCGGATTTATAAAAATAACAACGAGAAAATTTACACAGTTTTAGTTTTAATATAATATTGATCATTTTTATAATTTTAGTAATCTAGTTCTCTCTAACAACTACTGTTATTTAAATGTCTTATAATCTGTTGTTTCTTTTATACGAGAGAATATAAAGTCTTTACACTTTTTTTTTAAACTTGGAAAGAAGATTAAAAAATGTCATATGTCAAAATTGAAAATACAGTTACATATGTCAGATTGTAAATGTCAAATCGTACGATAATTTCATACATTTTAAAAATAACTTATTAAATGAACAAAAAAAAAACGCGCTTCGCGGTTAGATTATTCTAGATTAAAAATCATAATTAAATCATGATTTACAATATTGTACAAACATGCAATTTTTTCATACGTTGAATAATTTATGTTTATATAAATCTGTTTCTTGTTAATTCTCACAATTAAAGAAGCTGTTTCTGAAGTTAAGACACCCGTTATGCTATTCTATTCTATTCCAGAATGCGGAGAACCACTGTATGATTAAATCCCGAACACGAGGGTCGCCGGCAAAGATAGGGATTAACGGAAGGTCGCTTTTCTCACGTATTTTGCGTAAGGTCGACCACAACGACGACGACGATTAGCGCGACGTCGATTCCAATGTCGGACGGCATTACGTAATTCCAGACCCGCGGGACAAGAAAGGACAATGGTACTGTACATTTATTTATGCATAGCTCTGTCCAATTCTAATTCATGTTGATATAACATATGTACATTAATCACGTAAAGAAAAGGCTTAGCTTGAGATAATCACATTTAAGGCCAAAGATATAATATGAATACGGATCAACGCTGATGTGTGAGAAGTATCAATTGATTTCGACATTAATAAACTAATAAATAATAAATAAATTGTGTACTGAAAAAGATAAAATTTTCAACAACATAAAGAGTCATCAAAAAATCTTCAAAATTATACGAGTTTTATTAATCAGAAAATTTCTATTATATAATATTATTTCTATTATATTATAATTTATCATATTCTTTACTATTTTGATAAAATCCTGAAAGAAAGTGGCTATTTCTAGAAATGTATCGTTTTTAAATCAGCAATTATGACCAAATAAACCGTCGTTTCTTGTCACGTTTCTGTCGAGTAAATTTACGAACAAATATCGAGCTTATTTTATCGTGGGTACAGAATCGAAAATTTAATTTCACCAAAATTGAATCGGTCTCGCTCTAGATGCACGATTCGAGGATGCCTGAAATCGGCTGCCTGCTGGCGGCGAAAGGCGAGGGTGGACCGCCGCGCCGGGCAGAATACCGCGCCGTACGACGGTACACACAGAGGAACCTATTGATAAATTCAGTGGGCAACGTAAACAATGCGGCAACAATGTCAATTATGCGCTCGCCGCCGATCGCCGGCCGTTGCAATTAATCGGGTGGCGCGCGCGCGCGCGCGCGACTTTACGCGGTAATTAATTGCGCCGCGTGGCGTGCATGCGTGTCGGCGCGTTTACCCGCGTTGGCCCGCAACATTGCACTTTAGTGGTAGTGGAGTAAACCAAGCGATACGATGCAACGAAGCCGTCTCGACCTCGCTCGACCTCGCTCGACCTCGGCAACTTTGCATCGACTACCTTCCAACAGAGTTTTACCCGGCTTCCACCTTGCGGAGCTTCAAACGCGACCTTACACCCGCGTTTGCCTCTCTTTGTCTCCTTCTCTCTTTCGCTGACCCTTGCCATATACGATCGTTCATTTTCAATTAGGTCGTTTTAATTAAAGTGATTTATTCGGTGAACATGTAGTTTCAATTTTGCAATGTGGTTTATTGCGAAGCTGTAAATACGATTCCAATTATTGATGTCGCAACATTTTATGTATAGACGAGTATTATAAGTACCTATTAAATATCTTCAATGATAGGGACTCGCAACTTTAATTTTGAAAAAAATTCTAATTAAAAAAAACATAAAAGAATTATTTTAAATTAAATTAAATATCCATCCAAAAAAATTAAAAATTTTATGCAAACTATAATTATAAATTAGAGCAATAACAAAAAAATTGCATTTCTTTTTTCTAATATTATTCTTATAATACTTAATAATGATAATTCGTAATTAATAGAGAGAGAGAGAGAGATACATCTATTCCACACCTATTCGCAATTAAATTCATTGAAATTGTATCGGCTGTAATCCTTGCTATACAGAGAGATACATTTCTACAAGATAACATTTCGTCCTCCGAGCTTCTCTCGCGAGGATCCATCGAAAGAGCCCAAGGTACACGAATACGCGTCGAAATCGCGCACCGGTTTCGATCCGACCGTCGAAGTTTACGGCGGCGGCGGCGTTATGCATTATCCATGCGCACGTTCATCGACACGCTCGACGTACTCATCGAGCCTCGATCGCGATCGCGGATATCGATAGGCCTGGCCCGAGCGACGTCGGCGAGGTCGGCGAGAGATACTCTCTCGCCGTTCGAGAGAGCCGCGTGCCAGGCGATCGCGTGGGCGCGTAATGTATTCTTGGGATAGACAATGTGGCGGGCACGTGGGCTATAGAAGCCAACTCGACCGGACTCGGTTGTGTCCCCCTTCCCCTCCCTTTCCTTCCCCTCCTCCCCCAATCCTCCCGGCGGTCTGTTGGCCCTCCCCGGGCCCCATAATGAAGCGTTGACGCGGGCATAAAACGAGCGCGCCGGCCGAAGACAATGGAGTGATTGAGCGCGGGCAACGCCAAAGGGTTGCCCGCCGTCAACCCCGGGGTGAAAATGTCAGTAACCAAATGTCAGATCTTGCCTCGGGTCTTCCCCGCCGCTTTCTATGCGCGTACCCCACGCGTTTTCCGCCCGCGTCCCTTTCACGTGGAAGTTTCTTCTTTCGAAAGCTCGGAGAGGTTCTTTCGTGTCTTATCGTGAAGATAAATTATGGAACGGAGTAATAATTACACAGGATATTCGATAATATAATATAAAATTTTACTTTTAGCGTTTAACGATATATCACGTGCAATTGGATAGCGAAATGACAGTTAACGCGTGATTTAAGACGAGATCATGATTTGCAAACCCTTCTTTCAATCAAGCCTTATAATTTTATTTGTCGCAACAGCTTCCTTTTTCGATGCGAATCAATGTGCCAAAACTTTCTTACACAGGAGACCGTTTATATCTTCATTATTACTCTAAATTTTTATTATTATAAATATTTTTATAATTA
>NW_021850773.1:294224-302362 GCF_003651465.1 Formica exsecta
TATAAAAATATTTAATTAAATTTAAAAAAATATAAACCGATAAATTGATTCAATTTTTTTGTTGAGAAGAGAACTATATCAACTATAATCTTGCGAGCAATGTAACGAATGCAAAGTCAAGATTATCGCGAATCGGCGAGAGGAAACCACATACCAGCCTTAAAACCACTCTCGTCTCTTCCGGCGAGAGCGTCGGCGTCTACGAGGTGATCACTTTTGGGAAGGGGGGGGGGATATTTCGACGCGCAAAAGGGTCGACGACGACGGGACGCGGTAAAAGCGGATCCTCCTTCCGGCATATTTTATATCCGCGGACGTCCTCCTTCCGAGAGAGCGCCGGCGACGGCAGAGATTGCTTTCTCTGCCAGCGCAATAATGCGATTTTCGGCCCGCGAGATTGACGCTACCGAGAGACGAGGGGCTGCCTTCTTTGTTCCAAGGGAACGGGTTAAGTGGACGCGCCGCGAAATTGGTTTTATCATTTTATTGCCGTTTCGTCTTTTATAATGCACGCGTCACTCTTTGAGTCGCGAGCGGAGTCAAACAAGGTCCGAAACTTCTCTCGGGCAAAATTTTAAATTGAAGAGGGCGAAAATTAAAAGGCACAGAGCGTAACGTCAATACAAATAATATAATCCGTATATAAGAACCAAGACATAGATTTTTTTTTTTTTTATTAATATAATTTTGCACATTTCATTGCGTTACTTTGAATATAGAAAAATTGGTCACTCGATACATTCCTAAATGTCTAATTTTATTATCGATTGACAATTATATTTATCAATGCATTTAATAATTTTCAAGCTTCTCGATTCAACCGGAAACTAAAGCGCTGTAAGAAAATTAAGGAGATATTACATTAATGTTGTATATATCTCCGCGTAATATCCGGATTTTTATTCATTTATTACAACCGCTATCTACGAAGAGTTCTAGCACCTGTCTTACTTTGCCGCTATTCGACATGTTATTAGCGCGCCGGATAATAGTACATCCCCGCGAGATCATCCTCGTAAGACTGAGAGATTTCTTAATTTGACAGTTAACACGTTCCAGACATTCCGTCTTCAATTATCCATCCTATATTCCATGAACGTTACACGCTGTTGTGCGTATCGTTTGCGGACGTTCACGTAGTTACGATATGGCGGGATGAGGGATTGCGGGTGCGAGAAGAAAATGAACAAAACGACTTTCTTCAAAGTCGTTTTCGAGACGGAGTGAGACGGAGGGGGGACTCGCGAGAGAACCGTTCTCGCGGATTCCCGCGGTGAGCGTTAATGGAGCTGTCGCTTGCGTTCGCGATAGGCTGTTCTCTTTCTCTCTCTCTCTCTCTCTCTCTCTCTTCGTGGCTGGCGTGTTTCCGGCCGGATCAACGTCAGGCCGAGCGCAGAAACCCTGGAAACACATTGTAGCCGACTACGAAGGCGAGTTTGGACCAAACGGTCACGCCGTACACTCGGGTTAGATATCCCGAGAACGAGAGAGTTGCCCGGCATTACTTCGATTCCAATTAAAACGTCGGTCGCCCTTTGTTAACCTGACACCATCGAGCTCTCTTTCTCTCTCTCGCTCTTCCTCTCTTTGCGCGCCGCTATCCTGTTTTCGTAATAAATTTCGCCTGGAATATTTAAGCGCACCGCTGGATTTTACATACTTAATTTCGGGTGTACGTGTGTGTTATCGCGAGAGAGATGACGAGGGAGACTGTTGACTTAGCCGCCATGTGATCCTCTTAGGGCAGACCGGAGCATATTTTAAAGAATCTTCACTAGCTAGCAGAGAATGTTCAATTTTATCCACTTCTCAGTTACTTCATCGCAAATTGGTTTATGGAGATATTATGTATAATCCTTATTCGTTATATAATAAAATAATAGCTACCATTGTAATTTAATCCTCTTTTACAAGCTAGTAAAATTAGTTACAAAATATTAATTATTCATAAATAAATAATTATATGAAGATAAATGATTTAAACTGCACGGTAAAAACAAGTAAATATTCCAAGTCAATAATCGATCTCGTGATTAAATTATAAAGTTGTTGTTTTACATTGATTAATATAGAGATAATAAATATCTATGCAATTTGACAAATCTTCATCGCTAAAAAATTAAATGTATATGAATACATAATTTACAACGTTCGACTTTATTCTTTGGTATGTCTAAGTGCCGATAAAAACGATCAGTCTCAAATAATTCAACATCGAAAAGAGCTCGACGATGGAGCGACTGTCGCATAATCCTTACGCACAGCGCGATACTTTTCCGCCACGGGCGATTTCATCACAAAATTGCTATAATTATCTCGATTCGTGCTCATTCGCAATCGACGCGCATCGGCCGAGTCAAACGGCGCCGATCGGCGTTTGAGGATAATCGATCGGCGCTAGATGTGCACGTGCCGGCACATTATTATCCGCGATACACACCCCGCTCTTATTACACGCTTGTGCGCGCGTTGGACGACGCAAAGCGTTAAAGCGGCGAACTCTTTAATCGTTGAAACATCTGGATCGCCGGTGCCTTCGCTCTCTCGCAAGGTGCCTTTTTATCGCGGAGAAAATGATCGCTTGCGTACGATAATGAGATCGTGTGCGCTTTTCCTGCGTCGCGATTCTTGCGAAACCGGCATAACGCGATCGGCAGTTCTCTCTCTCTCTCTTTCCGTCTCACTTTTTCCTTTCTTTTTTTCCCGCGCGTAACCATTTACTCGAGGCACGCGTAAGCTTACGCAAGCGAGCGCGCCGGTTCATTCAATTTCATTTCGTCCCCGCCGCGTCGCGTGTTTCACGCTCCGCTAATGCGCGTCGAAAGATCGATCGATCGCTCTATCAAGCAACCGCTTGTTTCTCTCTGCTCGCGAGAAGAACATTTCAATTAACCTTTTGAGGAGGGAATGAAAAAAAATTGACAAATACATTTGATTTACAAACCCGAAACGGAGGAAAACGTTTAAAGCAAATACGTACATCGTCACGTTCTAAACTTTCTACTCTACATGACAGAACGTTCGAAAAAGCTTATTATTTTATTGAATTATAGAAACACGTTCTGGAATAAACAGATGCAGATCTGCTGCATCTAATTGACGCTTCGAAGTAGCTAGCTTAGTTCATCACATCGCGTACAACAATAATGAAGCAAGACACGAAAATAAACGATGATACGTACAATATTAAAACAGTAATATCATACCTTCAGATATTGGATAAGAAATGATACATCCCACGCGTAAGTGTTTCGTAACATTTTCATCCACGTTCCTATTCAATAATTTATTCAATCAGCTTTGTTCGCAGAGCTATTATTAGTTTACGCCCGGTACGCAGACAGTTCTTTCAGAGACGGGCAACTCCGAGGCTTTTCTGACAGCGAGAGCGATACGAGATAGTTGATACGCCCGTATTATATACGCGCGTGCGTGCGCGCCGATTTCTGCAATAAACGCAATATCCTGCTGGTGCGTTTATGCGATACGTGACGGCGGGTCGCGAGTAATGGCTGGAAAACCAGTTCCTAACCCACGAAGCACGCGTTGCCGCCCCGGAGTGTCCGAATGGTAAATCGTAATCTACCGTCTTCCGAGAGATCGTAATAGAATCGGGAATAGACGAGAAGCGCGATATACCGGAGGTAGGTCCACGCGTTGATCCATGCGATCATTAGGCGAATCTTTATTCAGAGAGGCGCCAACGGATTTTGAATTTTCCGGCGTAGTGACTGAAGTATTTGCGTGACCTTGTTAGAAATATCACTGATAATGTCGTATGCATGTGAGACGAGCCGGCGATATCAGAGCGCGTAGGGTGGTATCGTTAACAATGCTGGATTAAAAAGATACTGACGCAATCGAGGTGACATTTAAACGCGTAGCAATGTATAAAATATTGCGTATCAACAAAACAATATTGCACGCTAAATTAATTAAGTCAAATTAATTATAAGTAATTAAAACATTCCAAAGATTTATTGAAAAATCTATCTCTTGGCAAAAAAAAAATCTCGCGAGAAAAGACATATAATTTTTTTTTTTATTCTTTCACGTGATATATATTTTTATTTTATCTCGGAAATAACATTTAATTGCGATTGGTATTATCGTGTTACCGTGACTCTCTCGACGAATGATAAATTGGAATGGCATATCCTGTAACGGAGCACATATTTTCGCTCTAGCGCGTTCCAATCTCATGTTGTCGTGGGGCAAGGAGGCCGGTGTTATAATTACTGAATGCCTTCTGTGCCGGAAGTTCGAAGGCGTTGCACACGGCGGAGATAGATAGGTAGATGATGTCACGCATCGCTCGCGAGCGTGGCATGCGAGATGCATCGCGCGCGTTATAATGCGCGCAATTCTCAAGGATATGTGTACCCCTCCGTAACCCTTTACCGCGATTACCCCTTATCGATTCATTCCCGCTTCAGGATCTAATTTCGCATTAAATCGCAATCCACGAGAGATCAACGCGATGATCGCGACAACGGATGCGAAATTGCATAAAAATTGTCCTTTATATAAAAAATAAACTAAAAGATTGCAGTATCTGTCAATTGCGCGAAATGATTATTTATAATTAGATATCAATATTTTTATCAATCAGATATCGATGAATTAAAAAAGTATTTATATTCGGTGATATTAAATATATCGTTTGAGATGATCACATAAACCTTAAAGTTGATGGAAATTTATCAGATCCCACGATTTTAAATCCAATAATTTAATTATATTATAAATGACAAAAAATAATTTATTGCAGAAAAAACTCGAAGTAAAAAAAGGACAAAGATTTTAGGATACAAAAGAAGGATCTATATCTATCATTTTTGATATTTTTAATATCGAAGTATCTAACAATAAGTATCACGGGAGAAACATCGATGTTTTCTTGCATAACCGGAGTGATCATCCCTAGTCTGTATTTTGCGACGCAACCGAGAGATCGCCCTTTCCCCTTTTCTCTCTCGCGAATGCTCTCTTGCGAATGCCATGATGGAAATGTGAATCCCCCGCGCGATAATGCGCTTCCGGGCACGATAGTGCGTCGGAGAAGCGATAGCGTAGACGCGCGTTTACAAAGGCTCGAGTTACGAGTTTGTGATATTATATTATACGGCGATTAAGGCAGAACGGGACGCGCGAAGATGTTTTTCACCGCTGCCTCCGGTTGCGTCGCGTCAAGGAGGACGAGCCTCCCCGCTTCCGGTTTTGTTCTTATGAAGCTTCGCTTGCTCTCCAAGGTTTTGCGAACGCGCTAGAGAAAGTATTGCTACAGGTTTAGATAATTTTGGACACTTGGATATTTTATTGCAGGAAATGCGAAAATAATAATTTGCTGAGGGGCTCGTATAAAACTCATAGCCAAGAGTTACGGACTGTTTCTTCGAGAGAGACATACCGGATCCTCGCGACGGGGTATCAGCGATTATCCGCGGCATAATACCAATTATCGTGCTTTGATATCTAAATACGTCGGAGGTGGAACGGGAGGAGGCGAGGCTAGAACGATGGCGGGTGTCCTAGGCGGATAGCAGAAGAAAGAAACGAACAGGGAAGACGAGAGGAAAGGTAAAGGGAGAATGAAGCGACAAGAGAGAGAGAGAGAGAGAGGAGCCTCCTCATCTTCGCTCCGCAATAAATTCAACCAGGCGTTGCTTCGAGAGACGGGTTTCCTTCCAACCTCTACGGTGTCTCTCCATGTCGGTTCCGCCCATCCTTGATTTATAGATACGCGAGATAGAGCAGTGCGTATCGTACGTATTCGTCGACCACCATCGCTACCAAGGACACCCAAAACGCAGAAGGCGCCCCGTTAGATCCCGAAATGGGGAGAGGGAAAAGAAAAAAAAGATCGCGCGCGCGCGAAAGACGCATTAACATCGCGCTCTCGGCGTCAGCTTGACGTGGCAGACCCCAGGAGCGAGGTCGAGAGACCGTTCCTCTCCGAAAAAAGTATGACGCCGCGTTCCTGCTGGCACGGATAAATCACGAAAAAGTCGGCCTCGCGTATCGGCAACGTCCTCCAACGTCGCTGTGTATCTCACAAATCGTTCGAGACGTTAGGTCGAATATCAATTATTAATAATAATAATAATTGCATTTCAATCCTTTTTATTCGTCGTTTATCCTTGATTTTTATTTTTAGACGCTCTTGTTTCGCAACGGAAAGAAAAAAAAAAAAAAAAAAAAAAAAAATACGAAAATATACTGCTTTATAGAAGGTACGGGATAAAAAGAATATAATCGCATTCTCTCTCGAGTGGAAAAATCCGGAGGAGGGCAACGCTATTCGTCCGGCTGATCTAATAGATCGCTCGCAATTACGCGCGCTAAATAAAATTGATTAGGAGAGCGGCTCGGAGCGTAACAATCGGGATTGATGTTGCGAGGTGAATCTGCCCACCACGACCATCGCAACCGACCATCACCGCAACCACTATCCTCCTGTTCGTACGCGACGAATCGCAGGAACGTGGTGCGGCCACCCTCGTGCGAGATGCGCGTCATTCTCTCGCACAGACCGCGATATAACCTAATAGAATTATTTTCCAAGTGCGAGGGGTCGCGCTCCCCCAGGAAGCAGCCCCCGGCTATGATCGGCAACATTGGGGTCGCAAACCAAAAACGGGAGCGTGTCTATGAGGGGAGTCTCGCGCGGCGTCTCCCTCCCTCCCCTCCTCTCCTTCCTGCGTTATCCCCGCGTACGCATTTTGCGGTTTCGCGGTGGCGATAACGCGAACAAAAGAAACGCTAGATCCGCAGGTGCCGTAAGAACCGGTTCCTCGATTCCCTCGTCCCGTGCGCGTTTCCGTTTCTTTTCTCTTCCAAATCGTTACGCTATTACGATTTAAAGTTGTCGTCGTCTCGTTGTCGCCGCCGTCGCCACTCTTGATTTTTTTTCGAATTTTTTTCCTTCTTTGCGAACTAAAGTCGTATTCTCTTCGCAAGGAGAATGATATTTTAAACTTTGTTATATGGAAGACATATGTTTTAAAAGTGTTATGTCTCAGCGTATTCAAGAATTCTTACGTATTTAAAAATATTTGTGTGTCAAGAGAAAATTGAAAAAAATCAGTAAAAGCAAAATCAAATTCTTCTAAAATGTGATTCTTAATGAATATACATTAAAGTATTTTTTGAGAGTATTTCTTGCCAAAATTAAGCGGGCAATTCTCCAAGATTGCTAGTATTAGATAATTATACTTCGTGGCATCGGTAGCGAAATAATTTGATTAATATGGACATTGAATTTAGAATGTCTCTGAATATAAATGTAATTTGAAGGCTTATTGTGATTACTTCGATGTTAATAAAAATAGATACTGAGATAAAGCTAATTCTAAAAAGAGAGATATATAGCTCCAAAATTATTTTGATAAAATCAATTTTCTAATTTGAAATCCAATGAATACAAATTGAAAAACTATTAAAATTTGTATTCTCGTAGTACATTTAATTTGATCGCTAAATTCGCTCATCTAATTTTGAATTTTTTTATATTAAGCATAAGATTTGTTTAATATAAAAAACGATATTTAATAATCAAAATAAAATGCATGAAAATTAATCAGCGCCAATATACAAGAACCTAAAAGTATGTACTTTCGCCTTACAAGAACATCTCTCGATAGTGAAGAAACTCGCGAGTAAAACCGCAGCCGTAGCCGCAAGGCATTGTGCGCGATTGAGGAAAAGCCTTCTTTCTCGACGATGGCGCGGTTCTCGTTGATTAATTAAAGCCGCGTCGGCTTGATTAAAGCAACGCGACACCTGCTGCCTGAATATTGATTTAAGATCGCGTTTGCGCGCTTATATATGTGTGGATACTTTAAAAAGCGCACGGTCATCCTAGCTAACTAGACGTTCCGCGTACATATGTGCATACGCACGTCCGTGTGTGGAAAACGCGCGGCATTTTTACGAGCTTCGCCGTTCCGCTCGTATGCAATTATGCTTTTACAGTGACTGTAACGACCTCGTGCCAATGTTGTAATGAGCGGTCACCGAGAGAAGACGGCGCGTTCTCCGCGTTTAAAAGTCGATAGCGAAAGAGGTGGAGGGACAGAGAGGGAAAAATGTTTTAACCGCAATTATCCGTTCAAATTTTGCGGAATCTGTCACAGAAG
>NW_021850773.1:310582-346656 GCF_003651465.1 Formica exsecta
ATGTTTTCTTGCATAACCGGAGTGATCATCCCTAGTCTGTATTTTGCGACGCAACCGAGAGATCGCCCTTTCCCCTTTTCTCTCTCGCGAATGCTCTCTTGCGAATGCCATGATGGAAATGTGAATCCCCCGCGCGATAATGCGCTTCCGGGCACGATAGTGCGTCGGAGAAGCGATAGCGTAGACGCGCGTTTACAAAGGCTCGAGTTACGAGTTTGTGATATTATATTATACGGCGATTAAGGCAGAACGGGACGCGCGAAGATGTTTTTCACCGCTGCCTCCGGTTGCGTCGCGTCAAGGAGGACGAGCCTCCCCGCTTCCGGTTTTGTTCTTATGAAGCTTCGCTTGCTCTCCAAGGTTTTGCGAACGCGCTAGAGAAAGTATTGCTACAGGTTTAGATAATTTTGGACACTTGGATATTTTATTGCAGGAAATGCGAAAATAATAATTTGCTGAGGGGCTCGTATAAAACTCATAGCCAAGAGTTACGGACTGTTTCTTCGAGAGAGACATACCGGATCCTCGCGACGGGGTATCAGCGATTATCCGCGGCATAATACCAATTATCGTGCTTTGATATCTAAATACGTCGGAGGTGGAACGGGAGGAGGCGAGGCTAGAACGATGGCGGGTGTCCTAGGCGGATAGCAGAAGAAAGAAACGAACAGGGAAGACGAGAGGAAAGGTAAAGGGAGAATGAAGCGACAAGAGAGAGAGAGAGAGAGAGGAGCCTCCTCATCTTCGCTCCGCAATAAATTCAACCAGGCGTTGCTTCGAGAGACGGGTTTCCTTCCAACCTCTACGGTGTCTCTCCATGTCGGTTCCGCCCATCCTTGATTTATAGATACGCGAGATAGAGCAGTGCGTATCGTACGTATTCGTCGACCACCATCGCTACCAAGGACACCCAAAACGCAGAAGGCGCCCCGTTAGATCCCGAAATGGGGAGAGGGAAAAGAAAAAAAAGATCGCGCGCGCGCGAAAGACGCAT
This sequence comes from Formica exsecta, assembly GCF_003651465.1. Taxonomy (NCBI): domain Eukaryota; kingdom Metazoa; phylum Arthropoda; class Insecta; order Hymenoptera; family Formicidae; genus Formica; species Formica exsecta. The sequence continues at coordinate 311,577 of NW_021850773.1, forward strand.
TAACATCGCGCTCTCGGCGTCAGCTTGACGTGGCAGACCCCAGGAGCGAGGTCGAGAGACCGTTCCTCTCCGAAAAAAGTATGACGCCGCGTTCCTGCTGGCACGGATAAATCACGAAAAAGTCGGCCTCGCGTATCGGCAACGTCCTCCAACGTCGCTGTGTATCTCACAAATCGTTCGAGACGTTAGGTCGAATATCAATTATTAATAATAATAATAATTGCATTTCAATCCTTTTTATTCGTCGTTTATCCTTGATTTTTATTTTTAGACGCTCTTGTTTCGCAACGGAAAGAAAAAAAAAAAAAAAAAAGAAAAAAATACGAAAATATACTGCTTTATAGAAGGTACGGGATAAAAAGAATATAATCGCATTCTCTCTCGAGTGGAAAAATCCGGAGGAGGGCAACGCTATTCGTCCGGCTGATCTAATAGATCGCTCGCAATTACGCGCGCTAAATAAAATTGATTAGGAGAGCGGCTCGGAGCGTAACAATCGGGATTGATGTTGCGAGGTGAATCTGCCCACCACGACCATCGCAACCGACCATCACCGCAACCACTATCCTCCTGTTCGTACGCGACGAATCGCAGGAACGTGGTGCGGCCACCCTCGTGCGAGATGCGCGTCATTCTCTCGCACAGACCGCGATATAACCTAATAGAATTATTTTCCAAGTGCGAGGGGTCGCGCTCCCCCAGGAAGCAGCCCCCGGCTATGATCGGCAACATTGGGGTCGCAAACCAAAAACGGGAGCGTGTCTATGAGGGGAGTCTCGCGCGGCGTCTCCCTCCCTCCCCTCCTCTCCTTCCTGCGTTATCCCCGCGTACGCATTTTGCGGTTTCGCGGTGGCGATAACGCGAACAAAAGAAACGCTAGATCCGCAGGTGCCGTAAGAACCGGTTCCTCGATTCCCTCGTCCCGTGCGCGTTTCCGTTTCTTTTCTCTTCCAAATCGTTACGCTATTACGATTTAAAGTTGTCGTCGTCTCGTTGTCGCCGCCGTCGCCACTCTTGATTTTTTTTCGAATTTTTTTCCTTCCTTGCGAACTAAAGACGTATCCTCTTCGCAAGGAGAATGATATTTTAAACTTTGTTATATGGAAGACATATGTTTTAAAAGTGTTATGTCTCAGCGTATTCAAGAATTCTTACGTATTTAAAAATATTTGTGTGTCAAGAGAAAATTGAAAAAAAATCAGTAAAAGCAAAATCAAATTCTTCTAAAATGTGATTCTTAATGAATATACATTAAAGTATTTTTTGAGAGTATTTCTTGCCAAAATTAAGCGGGCAATTCTCCAAGATTGCTAGTATTAGATAATTATACTTCGTGGCATCGGTAGCGAAATAATTTGATTAATATGGACATTGAATTTAGAATGTCTCTGAATATAAATGTAATTTGAAGGCTTATTGTGATTACTTCGATGTTAATAAAAATAGATACTGAGATAAAGCTAATTCTAAAAAGAGAGATATATAGCTCCAAAATTATTTTGATAAAATCAATTTTCTAATTTGAAATCCAATGAATACAAATTGAAAAACTATTAAAATTTGTATTCTCGTAGTACATTTAATTTGATCGCTAAATTCGCTCATCTAATTTTGAATTTTTTTATATTAAGCATAAGATTTGTTTAATATAAAAAACGATATTTAATAATCAAAATAAAATGCATGAAAATTAATCAGCGCCAATATACAAGAACCTAAAAGTATGTACTTTCGCCTTACAAGAACATCTCTCGATAGTGAAGAAACTCGCGAGTAAAACCGCAGCCGTAGCCGCAAGGCATTGTGCGCGATTGAGGAAAAGCCTTCTTTCTCGACGATGGCGCGGTTCTCGTTGATTAATTAAAGCCGCGTCGGCTTGATTAAAGCAACGCGACACCTGCTGCCTGAATATTGATTTAAGATCGCGTTTGCGCGCTTATATATGTGTGGATACTTTAAAAAGCGCACGGTCATCCTAGCTAACTAGACGTTCCGCGTACATATGTGCATACGCACGTCCGTGTGTGGAAAACGCGCGGCATTTTTACGAGCTTCGCCGTTCCGCTCGTATGCAATTATGCTTTTACAGTGACTGTAACGACCTCGTGCCAATGTTGTAATGAGCGGTCACCGAGAGAAGACGGCGCGTTCTCCGCGTTTAAAAGTCGATAGCGAAAGAGGTGGAGGGACAGAGAGGGAAAAATGTTTTAACCGCAATTATCCGTTCAAATTTTGCGGAATCTGTCACAGAAGGAGAGAGAGAGAGAGAGAGAGAGAGAGAGAGAGAATGACAGAGATTTAATAGTGGATTAAAGGCAGCATAATTTCAACGATTTTGATTAAAGACCTGATATAAAGAAAGCTGCGAATATATCATGTTCTTAAAATTTTGTTACGCCAAGGTCGATGGCATTGTAAAAGTTATAACTGCTACTTACAACATTATTTATGAGAATATTAATCGCAATTATCCGATCGAATCTTCCGGGATCCGAGTAATGTCGAGAAAGAATAGCGGATATTAAAATCGTCGTTATCTCGATGAGCTCAATCAAGGATTTAATGTAAAATAGCTTTAAATAATCTTTGAAAATTATGTTATACCAAGGCTACTAAAATATGTCCCGCTATTACCGTTTACGAAATTATTTATGATACAAGATATAAACGTGAGAAATCCTCCTATATTTCACATATGTGTATGTTTTCAAAGCAAAGATGTTAATTACCAAAGAGAATTCTTCTTTTCGTGCGATTTTTATCTTTGACGTTTCTCTCTCGGTATTAAATCTTAAATTTTCAATGCTATATAAAAGTATTCTCTCTCTCTTTCGTCGCGTTTGCATTATATATTTTTAATATAATATTTATGTACATAATAATTTGGAATCGATATCGGTAAAGATATCGTAGACAAGCCGCGTTAAAGATCATCTATTATAAGCGAGCTTTTAGTCTCAATTTTCATCGAAATATCAGTCACATCGTATTGTATCGCGCGAACGGCCAAAGTATAATAGTAGAGACAGGACTGACGATCTCTCGTTGGGATCTTGGAACGACGATATCCGCCTGGTCCGGCTTTGAAACAGGCCTTCGAGCTACCGTAAATGACAGGCTCGAGGCACAAAGTTGTATCGTATTATACTTGATTGTCGCTTCCCGGATAACCGGAGGAAAAGCAGGAAAGGGGAAGTCTCCGTTTTCCCCGGAGAGATTCTTTTACGAGCAACGGCGATCGGATCGCATGTGTCGTCATCGTCGTCCGCCAGTGGCGGATTTAATCGATAAGCGATCTAAACAATTGTGCCCCGAAACATTTTATAGAATTTATAACAAAGTATATAAAACACAGTCATCATTATATCACTAAAAATTAAATTAAATTTTATATATAAATATAATATAATATATATTATATTAATAAATATAATAAAAATAAATATAATAAAATAGAAAAAAAGAATTAAATATATAAATCAATAAAAAATAAACAGTAGTAAATAACGTGTAAAATTTTTGATAGAAACGAACATAAAAATAAATGATAAAATAAAATAAAATAACACAATAAAAAATAGTAAAAGCTTTAAGTTTTCTGAGAAATCGCGCCCGCCGAGGCGCCAGGTCCATAAATAATTCGCTCAATAATGATGAGCGTATTTCGGGAAGTTCGGCGATCCTGCTTCGCGAGATCGTCGCCGGATCAGCCAACGACGGTCTAAATCATCATTTTACGACGCCGCGGCACTTACTTGCGCGCATTCACGTTTTCCTATAATCACCATTAAACGAGCCGCGGGGTCATCGACGCGGTGATCGTATACGATAACGGTAAACATATCCTGCGCTGCGCGCCGCGGCGCTTTCCTCATTCTCACAATTCCTCCTCTCTCTCTCTCTTTCTCCTCTTCCCCTCGATGTGCATCGCAAACGCGTGAAAGCGCAAGCGAGCCGAACGAGGAATTAATCGCTGGGTGCGGCCAGTTTTCAGCCAAGGGTCAGTGGCAGACTCGTACCTGAGAGGACCGAGGTGAACATTGATGCCGAATACCAGGCAATTTTGCGTTAATACGAGTTTAAGAAGAAATCAACGAAAATAGCGAGGAAAAGGATCGGAAAAGAATTATGAAAAAAAAAGAATAATTAATTGTGAATTTTTAAATTAATTTCAGATATAATAACTGGATCGAGAGCTTTAGAATAATCTTATGTCCTAGAGCAAGAATTTGAAGAGGAATGAAGGAGAAAAGAAAGAGAAAAGGATTAAGAAGAACAACATAAAGAAGACGGAGAAGAGAAAATAAAGAGAAAAAAGTAGATGAGAAGATCATTCAAGTTTGTCGAAAATATTTCCCATGAAGCAAATATATTCTCGAATTTATCATATCTTGCACACATCGGACGAATTATTTGTGCATACTGCATGCGATTTACATTGCTCGTTTTTCAAATTCCCAAAGCCAGGAAAAGAAGAAGAAGAACGCAGGAAAAGATGTTTTCTAAGATAAAGAAGTCTCGTGCGTGCAAATTTCTGCAAATGAAGTGAAGGGTATTAAACATAAGTGGATTTTTACGGAGAAACGCGACTGATATGTTTCATATCTCTGCACCGTCTCTCTCTTTCTCTCTCTCTCTCTATCTCTCCCTCATCCCTTTTTTTTCTAGCTGTTAATGCACGCCATTAGCGTCAGGGTTCGTGACCGAGAACGAACTCGCCCCGCTTGACGTACTCGACGGAATCTCCGCGGCTTCACAAGTCGCTCGCTCGCTCGCTCTACCTGCGCTTTTGCCTGTCTGTATCTACCTGCTCACTTGACCGCCTCTCGCGAACCGTCCGCTCCGGCTTCATGAAGAGGAAGAAGAGCAGAGAAGGTTTCTTCAGACCGACCACGCGGCAAACGAACCGTGTCGCGCCGGCCAAGCGCCACCGAGACTCTTGTATCTCGCCGCCGGAAGTTGAAGAGATCGTGATCCGCGTAATAAGTGACGAAGGAAGCAGAATAGAGAAGGAAGAAAATAAGAAGAAGTAAGCTAATCAATCTCTTCAAGATGGATGGCATATAATTAATCTTGCGATTCTCGTATAATACATATGGTTCGCTTGTCATGTGTTTATGATTTCAAAGATCTTGGGTTATTAAGATCTTTGTATTATCCTACATTTTATGGTAATGTAAGAATTCAATTAATTATTCTAATATTAATTCTTTATTCCTGTTCATGTATTATTGATATAATTAATTTTCGATAGAATCCAAATTCTTTCCAACATACTATCTGCTTTAAGGATGACGTAATTATCTTAAAAGTGTAGAAATTACTGGAATTGCGATATTTTTATGATGACAAAAGCATTGATATAGTGTTATATATATTACATATATAACTAATAATTTCTCTTTTTTTAAATAAAGCAAAATAATAATTGAAATTAATCTAGCAACAATGTATGAGATATGACATGATAATTCTTCGTAAAATCACAAGTATTGCATGATGCAACGGCTGATAATTCTATTGATGAATTTCGAACAAATTTTTAATAGGATTGGCAAATAGAAGCTGCATGGTTCACGCGACACAAATGAACTTCCACCCGGTTCCCATGACGAGTTACGCGATCGTTTGTATCCAGGAATCGCGACCGCGAAAATTTATACTGCGGAGTTATCCTACTATTCACGCGGAGAGAAAAACTTAGACGGACAAAAAGCGGGAAAGGAAGCGGGAGACGATCCGAGAGAGAGAAAGAGAGAGAATGTAGAGACGCCACCCGCGCCATATTCTCCGTTCGCATCGTTAAGCAGCAAAAAATAATAAATCACCCTGTGATTTTTATACTCCGGCTCTCCTCCTCTCTCTCTCTCTCTCTCTCTCTCTCGCGGAGATAAATTTAATAACTTAACTACCGCGCGCTGTTTCTCCAAGAGGGACCATTATACCAACCGCCAAGAATTACGGCTCGCGTGGAAAAATGTGCTTTTCGAGGAAAATGCCTAATGGATTCTTGAATGTTATCCAGAGGATAACAATATTCTGATTGAGCAGTTAACTCTTGCGCGATTATTCGAGATAAAAAACTGCGATTAAATGATCGATAAGAAGCATATTTTATTTTTGCAGGTATCATAAATTCATTTGTATCACAACGTAATCTCCAAGTATCGCACGATTATCGATGATTGATAGCTCCACACGTGCAAAGCACGTTCCGACAGAATTGCAAGCGATCAATAATCTAATTTAAATGAGAAATGAGCATATTAATATTCCCCCGCATCTATGTACTTCAAGAAATATTTTCTCATCTTATACATGAAAGAAGATGGAGATTAAATTCTTAAGCAATAAAAACCATGACTTTTTCCATGCGTTACTAATTTTTCTCAGAGATGTATTTATCAATCTTTTCCGCTGTTCTTCCATTCTGCAAATTAATCGAAATCACGAATTGGGAATGTGTAACCAGTGATTATCCGCGATAATTTTTCGTTTCCTCATCTTGTGATGCGAGGCACGAAAATACGAAAGGCAAGATCGCTCTTCGATCCTTCTCGCCTTTCGTTCTCGCTCCTTTCTCGCTTCGGGCGCAACGGACGTCGAATATATACACGCGTTCTTGCCACCTAAATCCACGCCGGCTCGTATCCGCGAGGATATTCACGAGATTGCCTACTTACCGGCCGTGAAATATGAAATTAAATTCATTAGGCTCTTTCGCGCGCTTATAATAAATCGAACGATTGTGGCCGCGGATAGAAGGCGTAGCCGGGGCTTATAACTCAGACGGGCTGAATAGAAAATGATGAGAAATGTCTCTCATTGAACGCTGGGGGGTCGCAGACGCGGTCCGGCCGGCGACTCGACTCGGTGTGGGAGCCAGTTATCACACAATCTGAAACTCTTCCCGAACGCGAGAGAGTCCTCTTCTCGTGAACAGAGAAAAGGGGAGAAATGTCCCGCCGCCGATGTGAATCCTCGTGCGAAGAACGCGCGAAAGGAGCAAGAAAAAAAAAGAGGAAGGGGGAGAGGGGTCCGTCGAATCGTACCGGGCGCCATAAACACCCGCATAACGATCTCTACGACGAACGTTTCCTTTTGAGATTCTCTCTTCGTCCCCCTCCCCCTCCCCCCCTTCTTTCTTAACCTCGCGGCCACGATGCGTACGTACATACTTTCTCGACACATCGTCCTTTCTCCTCTCTCATATATATATATTATACTAAAGTATACGTCTCTCTTTCTCTCGCCAGGTCCATTCTTCGTACTCTCGTTCTCTGCATGTGTTTTGTCTCCTCACACTATTTTTCTTCCTCTCCTCTCCCTCTTTCTTCTTCTTCTGCTGATCATGGCGTTCATCTCGCTCTCTTTCTCCTTCATCGTCCCCGCTTCTCTTTGGCCCGCCGGGGAATTCTCGCCGTGTATTTTTCAGTGGAGAAGCACGCGGGGGGAACACGTCGCGCCCAGCTGGAGAGCTTGTATTAATATTCGACTAATTATGCTTGTCGCGCGACGATTACGGGCCCCTGTGGAACACAGGTGTGTCCAGATATATGTTCCCCCTGCGCGTGCAACCGTGAAACTTTTTTGGCTCGATCTTTAACTTGCACACCGTTGCATTGCCACGCATATATCAAGAAGAAATCAATTCAATTTCCAATATATTAAATAACTTTGTAATTATATTTCGTCAGCACATCATTGATTGAAAAATAAATTATAGAACTATTGTTAAAATAGATAATATTTTTCGGCACATTAAAGGAGTGTGAGAGAGAAGGAGGGAGTGTTTATCATTATATACTGCTTATATACTCTCTCTAAATATACTCTGAAGACATTAAGACTCTTATTGGAATTTCCCAGAATCCATGCTCATTCGCGCGTAAAGAAACGAGATTTCGTTTTCATCGATCACGATTCTCATCTTATTTTCATCGCGTGTGAACGGAGCTGAAACACGGCGATAAAAGAAATGAAAGATGTTGTACATTTGTAGATGTTTACCGGCGAGAGAAGGCATTTATTCGCGAGCGCGCGCTCGTATTCGCTAATTTATCCGATAGCTGCTTACGAACATAAATCACTCGCTCGGAAAGGGCACCGTGACTGATTTATGGTGGCGCACTTAAATGGAACAAAGCAACCAGTTCCCGAACACCGCGGTGAGTGGTTTTATTCGGCGACGAGCGCGAAAATTCCCTGTCGGGCTACCGTCTATGATCCGTTGCCGTCATACTAAAATCACCTACGTAATTGAGCTGTTTATTTCAGAAGCTGCGAGGTTTGAGATCGGTCATTTTTAGCGATCTTGTCTATTTCCATGATTTGAGATCTAACATTTTTTTTTTTTTGTATTCGTGAATACTTTCACTTCGTCGGGATTCGGCTTTAGTGCCGATTGAAATAACGTGTACATGGAAATAACCGGTTTTCACCTTTTATATAATGCTAGGAACCAGCAACAAATATTTTTCATCATATTTTATTTCTTCTTAGTATAATGCTATTTAAAGTTATAGCAAACATTTTCTTTTTCTTCTAATTTATGAAAAAAAATCGATTCGATTATATGATTCAAAAGAAATGATTAAATATAATAATATATGCAAATAAAAAAAATATAAAATAAGAGAAAATTATGATAAACAGATAGCCAATATTTTTGAATTATAGAAAATATTGCTGTCCAATAAGCAATTAAAAGAATTAACAGTTTATTTTCTTCACAATTCTTTTTTAAATATTTATAAATAAATATTAATAACTTTATTAAATATTAATAATTGTTGTCAAGATGCTTTCATAGCTGATTACAAGGAATTTTGACAACATATATCGATATCTGGAAGAGAGTTCACGCATATCTTGCAGTACCGATTAGACATGTTTTTAAACAATTTTCGTTTATTTTGTGCAATCATATCTTTTTAGTTTTAGCAGTGTCGGATCCATGAAATTTGTACGCGTTTTCTTTTTTTGAAACGAGATTTAACGCGTCGAGCGAGCGTCTAGGATGAAAGTGAGTTTAATCTGCGTGCCGTGTGGGTCGCTGACACACTCGAAACGGTCGACTCGTCGACGGATCGGTCATTTTTAGCGATCTTGTCTATTTCCATGATTTGAGATCTAACATTTTTTTTTTTGTATTCGTGAATACTTTCACTTCGTCGGGATTCGGCTTTAGTGCCGATTGAAATAACGTGTACATGGAAATAACCGGTTTTCACCTTTTATATAATGCTAGGAACCAGCAACAAATATTTTTCATCATATTTTATTTCTTCTTAGTATAATGCTATTTAAAGTTATAGCAAACATTTTCTTTTTCTTCTAATTTATGAAAAAAAATCGATTCGATTATATGATTCAAAAGAAATGATTAAATATAATAATATATGCAAATAAAAAAAATATAAAATAAGAGAAAATTATGATAAACAGATAGCCAATATTTTTGAATTATAGAAAATATTGCTGTCCAATAAGCAATTAAAAGAATTAACAGTTTATTTTCTTCACAATTCTTTTTTAAATATTTATAAATAAATATTAATAACTTTATTAAATATTAATAATTGTTGTCAAGATGCTTTCATAGCTGATTACAAGGAATTTTGACAACATATATCGATATCTGGAAGAGAGTTCACGCATATCTTGCAGTACCGATTAGACATGTTTTTAAACAATTTTCGTTTATTTTGTGCAATCATATCTTTTTAGTTTTAGCAGTGTCGGATCCATAAAATTTGTACGCGTTTTCTTTTTTTGAAACGAGATTTAACGCGTCGAGCGAGCGTCTAGGATGAAAGTGAGTTTAATCTGCGTGCCGTGTGGGTCGCTGACACACTCGAAACGGTCGACTCGTCGACGGTCGTTCCGTATCGGACCTCACCCAACCGATTCGTGCTACATTATGCTAATGCCTCGTCAATTGTGATTTTCATTCAATTTAAGCCCCATGTTGCGCGCTTGTTGAAAGATACGCAGATACCACCGGCAGTGGTTGCCATTCATCGCTTACGCACGTTTGGATTGAGCGGAGTTTTCGTGATATCATTAACGCCCTTATACAATAACTTGATTGAATCCAATAATGAATGAATTAATAGACGTAAGCAATTTTTAACAAGTTTTTGGTGCCATATATTGTTTGTCTATATCCAGAGATATACATTGCTTATTGTCTACACTATTGTCAGAGTTTGACACATACAAATTAAAACAGCTGATTTATCTATAGACAATTCAAAAGTAGAAAAATATTTTTCTTAATGTAAATAATCTTAAACAATTATTTTTCTTTAATTTAGGATTTACATTTTAGTAAAAATGTAAATTTGAAACTTAAAGATTGCACGAAATTGCCTAATTTCAAGATTCTTAATTGATTCTTATTTATAAAAATTCCCGAATTAATATTTTGTATAATACTGAAACTTTTATATATGTATATATATTTTTTTTTTTAAATTCTTTTATTTAATACAGTTTGTGTCTGAAAATGAAACTAATTTTACAGGCATTTGAATGTCGTGCAGTCTCAAAACTTTCGTTCATTATGTGAGACGAATGCGGATCACTGAGGTTCGACTTTGCGTTCTTCTGCACATGGCGAGAGAGTCGTGTTATCAAGATACTACCAAGGTGGTAGTCCTGTGTGGTACCTGTATACACGAGGAACACGGACGAGTCCGCTTGCGGCTCGGACACTCACACGACGCACACACTCGCGTGTCGTGTGCATGCGAATATATTCATGCACAGGATAGAATATAAACCGCAAAGGAATAGCTTATGCCTCGCTCGTGCTTTGCTACGGGCTACGTAACATTGTCCGTAAGGTAAACCGGTACCCTGTACGGGCCTCGCGGAGATGAAGAAACAGATAAAGAGGGGAGAGAGAAATATATCATGTTTCGAAAAAATTTTTCAAAAAAAAGCCATTTGTGTAATGAATGAGTGTAATGTATAAAAAAAGCGTAAAACCCGTTTTAACTTTATTATTTTCTGTCATTTATGTCGTGAAATCTAAATATGCGCGAAAAGATCTATTGTGTAAAAAGCGAGGGATATTTCGTGATAAATAGTTGACACTGTCAAAATTATTGCAATTGATCCCAAAAGATCAATCACGAAAATATTAATAAATTCTTTCTCCTCTCACTTTTCATCGATTCACATTTCACGTGAATCCGATTCAATAAAACTGCATTGTTCACACTTAAACAGATCACACAATCATGATTTGGATGAATTAATATGCACGACTCTTCATTTTCTATTTTTCTATTCAAAAAAGAGAGAAAACACGTTATCGATATATATAGGCCTTGTTGTAAATTTTAAATTTCTGTCGATATTCTTTCGATCGGGAAGAAAAACGGAAAAGAGCGAGAGAGCGAACGAAAGAGAGAGGAGATAGAGCGAGGATGTCACGAGATCCAGCGAGGATTTACGGCCGTCCTCTCTCGTGTCCGAGTGTCGTTAAACGAGTGTCGCGTTGAATGGAGTAAATGGGCTGTGATTTGTACATCGGCAGACTGGTGATGCACCGACGCGCGCGTCGCGGCATCATCGCCATTCTTCTCTCTCTCCGATCTCGGTTCCCCGGGACGCGGAAGAATGGCTCGTGTTTTGGGCGCATCCATCGCTCTCTGTGTGTCCCCCCGGTGGGCCCGTTCACCCGTCCTCGTCGTAGCGTGAACAAGATAACGACCGCACGAGTGTTTAGTCAAACACGTGCCCGAATCTTCTTCCTCCACGTCCTTTACGTCGTCGGCGTCGCCGGTCTCACCGGACCGTAAGAGAGAGAACCGGACCCGGCCACTTCACGGGCGTGTGTTGAGCCGCGCCAGCTGGAACCACTCGGGCCCGTCTATCTGTCTTTCGGGGATCCCATCGATTTCCCATTCTTGCGAGATCGTTCTACCGAGATAAACGATCGATCCTTTCGCGCAATATGTCGACCACGAGAAAGTCTCCTTCACGCTTTTGATGGACGTCGCTCTGTTGGAGTAGCTTCTTTCGTACATTCAATAGCTTTCAGATTTTATTTTCTTATAAAGGAGAGAGAATCAAGTTATATAATCTAATATTTTATTATATTATATTATAATTCTATTTTTATTTTTTTAATCATGTTTTAATGCTTGTAATTTGTTTCAATATAATTTCCAGAAATTGTTTGTTTTATTGATTCAGTGAGGTTTCAAAAAATATGATACTATTTCATATAAGATTTCATTAAAAAAAAATTAATGTTAAAATATTTTATATAATTGTGCAAATATCCAATTATCTTACTTGCTGTCTAAAATTACATTTTCTAATATCCAATTTTATTTTAACTGTTGAGGATTAGCTTAATACACGCAATTACTAACTTTATTCCATTTCTTATCATGATAAATTATTTAATTTTTACTATTTATTTATGTTATAAGTACAAGTTATTGTTAATTTGATCAAAGACACCGTGATTAGAAAATAATGCGACAGCAGGATATTTTATATATACTTTTGCGTGATTTTAAAGTCAGGGATAGTACGAGAGCACGGTAGTCGTATAAAAGACGAATAAATGGGACGCATATTTATATGTTGACGCCGATGCCGTAACGATTCTCCGCGGGATCCTCTCTTCTCGTGGCCTGTCGTAAAACACGCTCCTCGTCGTAATATGCGTATCGCATCGGGCGACCCTTTTTAAAAAATCGTCAAGGTCGCATGCAACGTCGCGATTCGTCAAGCCGAATACCTATCGCTTCTCGGACGAAACGGCAGCTGACACAGCTTCCGCAACGGCAACAAATTTCGGTCGCGTTTCCGCTATTCTTAGATAAAGATCGTCTCCGTTCTTTCGCCCGCGAACGAGAGACTCCTCGAGTCGAATATATATGGTTTGTTGTCGATTGTGTGTACACTCGTCGGTTGATTAGGCTCATTGTGGCCGATCTGGGCGTGCATTCGCCGAGTTTCGTAGGAGACGAGGCCTGTCCTAGGACTCGTGCCGTCGAGGCCTCGGCCGTTGGGGCCCGGTGGTCCCCGCTTCCTGAATGCCGGATCCTAAAAACGACGGTCGAGAAAAGGAGGAGACCAGGTCTCTAGGAGATCTCTCTCTCCCTTTTAATTCACTCTCTTCTCTCCGTTCCTTCCGTCTCTGTTTCGTTCTTGGATCTTTTCGCGCGTAACCCAAGGGAGGGAATCCTGTTTCTCTTCCCTGCCCTCCTCCTACCCCACACCCCTCCTGAAAAGAGCTGAAAAGCTCCCTGGCAGGAGCCATTGTGTCGCGAATGGGCATTCGAGAGAAGGGCAAACACGCTTAACCTCCCGGCTCATTGTCGCGCCAGGTTATCCGATTTGCCGAATGCTGCTATACACAGGGAACGCTCGTCACACGGGAAGAAGGAGAAAGAGACGAAGAGACAGAAAGAAAGAGAGAAGGAGAGAAGCCGTGGTCGTAATATCGCGTAATCCTATCCGCCTGCTTAGCGAACGCATATACGCGCGTGCCTCGCAGCACGAGATTGCACCGACTGCACAACTTCTCGCTCTTCTTCGGTCTCCTTTCTCTGTCCCTCTTCGGCTCGTTTGCTTTTAGTCGCCGTTCCATTAACCCTAGCAATACCGAAGCACTTTCCGCGGACGAGCGGTTGCGTGGAATATAATGGGATTAAATTATATTTTCCTCATTCGTTGAGAAATAAAGGGGCTTAGTACTTGTTAGGGCGAAAGTACTCGGACTCTATAGCTATTTTAGTGCTTTTATGATCTTGAATTTTATGTCATGTTAGAGTAATTATATATGCGCAATGACTTGTGTCTCTATATATAAAAATATTTACGAGGTAGTATTATTATTTTATATCGCTTAGTAACTGCGACTTGCATATATTAAGAGTTGGAAATAATTTCTCGCAATCTTTCCCAATTTCAAATTTTTCTCTTAACTTCGATTTATCAAGACTCTCGATAATATCTCTTGATCATTTCGACCAATCCAGAAATAAAATGCATATTTTCCCGAATATTAAAATTCTAAATCTTAAAAAATAATACAATCAGCTTTAATGCATAAAGTTATATTTTCAAGCTATGTTTTTTTGTCGCTAAATCGTATCGAGTAGATTGGGAATTTCAACGATGCGCAATCGCGGAAGAGACGGCCGGCTGGTCGCGAGGATGCAACGGCGACGGCCGTTGCATTCGACGAGAGAAGTCGCCGGGGATCGCTCTTCACCGGGGCGGACACGCAACACCGGCGTTATTGGATTACGGCGGCATTGTCATGGACCAGCTGCGCGTCCCGACGCGCCACGGAAAATGCCCGCCGTATATGAAAATAATATTTCCTTCTGCGGAGTCGCGCGCGCGCGCGCGCGCGCTATGATCGATATTTATTCAAGCGGCTGTCCAGGTATATATTGTATAGTATTGTGAAAAAGTGTGCGCGCGTCAGAGTCATTGTCCTCCATCGAAAATCTCGACGTCGGAGACGACTGGTCGCTATTTGCGCCATGTCACGATGCAGAAACGAATTTTGCGAAAGCCGCTGATTCTTTGGATTCTTGCAAAAGAATCCCGAGGAGCGACTATACAAACGTGAGCGTGATTACAAATAAATACGATTATAATCGAAATTTAAATCATTTTATCACAAAAATCAAATTTCGGGAAAAGATAGAGAGCACAATCGTATTCCATATATAATTTTAATAAATTCGAGGGATTCAGCTACGATGATATCTAATGTTGCAAAATGAATAATTAAATTTTTGCTCGACTTTAAACTAGAATACGCTTGAAAGTTTTGGTAATTCAGTTATATCCGGTAAAGTATATTTCGGTAAAAAGGTGGAAGTTCCACTCGTCGTGATTATGATAATGCCCGAGCACCGCCATTTGGCATCTTACAATATTCCCGCTCAAAGAACATCTTTGAGCCGGCATCGGGGTACAATGGGTTTCGAGAATGCGGCGAGTCGAGTTTTAAACTTCATTCTGAATCGAACAAACGCCACTCCGGGGTAGTCTTCCCAGTAACTTTCTGATTTGTGGAGCGAAAGGGGTAGTCCCGGATAAGTGAGAAGTTTTATCGTGCGCTCCTTACTTCCGCCGTCGACGATAACGGCGGTGAGAGAAAGGGGTTTGAGACCTAACGATCGCATTATGCGCGGAAAAATTATATTGTTAGCGAGTTAGCGGGAAGAAAAATCCATTTTGCGACCACTCTAGAGCGGTGTCCTCGATTCCTTTCTTTTTCTTCTCAAGAATAAAAGTCTGGCATTTAGTGGATTTCTCGTACAAAATTCGATGGCAAATTCTTTTCCGTTTAATGGAGACAGAATAACAGCGTAATGTTGCATTTATACATACTTAGTACCAATTTACTTAAAGGACAAATATAATTTGCAAATTATAAAAATCTGATAAAACAATTCTAAATAATATTTATTTGAATAAGAGTAGAAATATTTTTTTACTTTTGTTTTATATATCATAAATGTTTTTATAAATATCATTGATAGCGTTTTCTTAGCTTTATTAGAGCATTGAATATCTTTCAAATTAATTTTGCGAGGACTGTCTATTGTAATTATATTCGACAATTATAATATAATAGACAAAAAATCAATTTGCAAATTCAGGTCTTCGCAAACTTCCTGGCCGAATGGTAACCCATGTTGCAACAGCTTTACGTCGAACGCGCATCAATCTTTCAGGATTATTAACGCGTGGTCGCGGTACCGTTCATCACGCGCATTGCGTGTGCCACGACACGAGTCTGAGCCGAGAAAACGCAAAGGTGTCGTAGGAAACACGCGGAAGACACGAGCGATTCCCCGCGCGGCGGGAATCGCCGCGGATCGTGATCGATGGATCCTGAAGAGCGAACGAGCCAATGTAAATGTCTCGCCTGACGTTCCATCGCCCATTTTCTTCTTTCCCTCGCATGAACATGGGCTCGCATGCGGAAGCGACACGCTGGTGTACTTGCGTATGTGTATGCCTGTTGCTGACCGCGCAATCCGCCCTTTTAAAATGGCCTTATCAACTCGAGCACTCGAAGACTTTTTATCGCGTGCGCTTTTTAGTTCATTATAATCATCTCGAGGCATCTCCTGTAGTATATTGATCATCTCGCAATGATGGATCATCGGGATGAATCGCGCTAGTAATAAATAAGATAGATCAGTGATCCACTCGCGAAGGTATTTATCAGTCAATCTATGCTCAGCAATGTAACAATTGTGTTAAAAAAAAAAAAAATTATTGAAATTTATTGTCTTACATCAACAGGTTTAAGATTTTATTTATTCGATGAGAAGAAAGCATAAATAAATTTCTTGTAGTAGTCATATATTTCCCATTAACCGTACTTCCTTTCCTCTACCCAGATTTCTTAATCAATTTATAATTGAGACTAACTCCAAAATTAAAATACCAAAAAATGTTATTAAATTCTTTCATATTTTTTAAGACTAGTAAATGTGTAACTCTTATGCATTTTTTCTTATTTTATCATAAACTATTGAATTATTTTATTAATAATTTCTTCAATGCTACTTTAATTTTAATTAAAAATCAATAAATTATATCAATTGTATTCTTCTCTCTCTTTCTTGATTGAAAGAGGTTTATTCTAACAAAAATGGTAGATTAGTCATCGCCAGTGGAGATTGCACAAATTATTTTTCTTGAATACTCAGGGAAAATGACGATTCTTAGATCGTCGCGCGACACACCCCGTCGAGATGTTAACGACGTCGTGGTCCGGATATCGGCCGATTAATTTATCTCGTCGAGTACTCTCTCGCCGTGGCCTCTCTGTCTCCTCCCCTCGATCTTTCTACCAAGCTTCGCCTCGCACGAGCGCCGATTTTTTGAAGCCGGGCAACGCGGAAACGCCGCGAATGAAATAAGAGCCGTTGCGCGCCGCCGCGCCGACCGCGCTCGGAAAGCTAATAATTGCTCGACGCGTTAAACATCGACGAGAGAAGGAGAGAGAGAAGGACTCCATGCACCTTAACATGCTGCGTTAGATTAGGGCTGCCAACGCCGCTGCCTGGCGATTCTATTTCCGGTGATTCAGCCTTCGAGAACGTCGTTCCACAATAAAATTGTTGTAAAACGATTACCGTTAAGATTCGCCGTTGCTGTTATTACGCGATAAAACAGGCTTGATGATTATTCAGAATGATCAGACGTTTGATAACGAAAAGAAAATATATATTCAGATAGAGAAATAGATATACTCGTAGAATAAAGAGAAAAAGATTACAACGTCGAATTTTATCGCCTCTGATGACATCCGGCCGATGACATTTTATCGACAATTACTCTCTCCAAAAAAAGTTTCTGAATATATTATCATGAAAATTTTATTCGAAAGGCTTATCATATGATATTTTTTCCAACTCGCCAATAGATAAAATAAATGCATTATGCACATTGTTATGTTGAAAAAATCATCTTTTTAAAATAATCTCTACTCTATATTATTTCAACCTATTATTATGTGAGAAAAAGAATTATTTAATGAATATAAAAATTAATTACAAAATACCGTTCGTAATCAAATTTCCGAGGAAAAATATTTCGATTCTTTCCAATACCTGAAAAGAATTTTCGCAGTCTGCGGTACAAAATGTAGCCTGAGCTGGCAGCCTCCAAGCCGGAATAACGCGAAGGAAACAGCTAGCAATGTGTGCGCTGGTACAACCTCCGTCTCTCTTACGCACGTGCATTACGTGCAATCTGAGGAAGTGCAACCGTGTGTAGAGAGGAGAGGAGTATAGCGTAAAAGAGCCGAGCTAAGCGATCTCTATCCGTCTCTTTTCCCTCGCCCCTCTTACCGCCCTTTACAAAGTGCATTCTCCCCTCTCTCTCCCTCTCTTTACATTTCGGTCTCTCTCCTTCTCTCCATCGGCCGAACCGCCGATAGATAATTGGCGTTGCGTGCCTCAAGATAAACGGCCGTGATTGGCGAAAATAACGATTAATAATTATCCACTCGCGGGATCCGAGGCGGCCTGCCTTCTCATCTCGAGAGACCCTGGAGAGAGCTGAGTGAAGGAGAGGGAAGAGAACGAAGAAAGGCGATATTCGACGCGTCGGGATCTCCTTTCTATCCTCCTTGTTCTCTTTCTCACTCTCCCCATCATTTTTATTTTGTTCTTTCTCTCTCTCTCTCTCTTTCTTGTTCTCCAAAGAATGCATCCTTGCTTTTTCTTTCCTTCTTCCTCTGCTCGGTTCCCGATACGCGCAAAGTTCTCTCGAAAATGGTTTTATGTTAGACGTCGAGCTGCATCGTGAAATCAGATTATTCGCGCGAACTATGAAAGCACCGGGGATTTTTGCGCGCGCTCGAAACGTTATTAGAACCGTGTTAGCACCGGGATGTTATCTCACTCGCGTCCCTCGCCTTCGTGAAACTAACGAACCGGCGTCGGTTAATATATATTTTTGCGCGCATCTCGTGTAGCCTCGATAATTGCGATCGGCGCGGGACAGGTCGTCGGCGAAGAGGAGCAACAAGAATCATCGTACGGCGATTTCCTCCTCCCATCGAGTAACTCGCACGAATCTAATCGACGATTAGCAAGAACGTATAACGGAACATCGCCGTCGAAAGCGATCATAATACAGTTAATATTTATTAACAACTTTTGCAATTTATATTTTTGAATAAAATTGATTGTTGTTATCTCGAGAATAGCTCTTATAATTACAAAATTAAATAATTATCAATTATAATAGCAGATATTTAGTGATTAAACTTTTAGTGGATTAAACTTTTCAAATTACACAATTATAATAACTAAAACGAGAGAAGAATTGAAACATTCCATTATATTACAAAAAAAAAGGCGCGAGTATTTCGCGAGGAAAAAGGGGACATTTCGAGATCGGAGGTCGCACGCGTGCCCGATTACACGCGCGGCAATGTAGGTAGGTAGGTAAACGAGGGCCCGCGGCTACGTCGGCGGCGCTTCGCGGTTCGTCGTGGCTCCGAAAGCCCCCTTCGAGATTAACTCGAGTGATCCTTTCACGCGTGTGTGCCATTCGACGATTACCGCCGCACGCCAAGCGGCATCGATCAACGAGAGCGGCGGCGTGCGCCGTCGAAGTGCGTGCTACGCACATGTCGGTCGGCGACAAGCGCGCGTGCCGCGCATTACGATTAAACTGTCATTCGCACTTTGATTGCCGCTGCGGACGCCCACGCGCCGCCAGAAACAAAGGGGGAGAGAGATAGATGTACGGGGACATGTGTGCGTCGCGGAACGAGCGAAAGCCGAGAGAAGATCTCTCTACAAGCGAGAGGAATTAGAAATCCCATGAATTATTTATCATTGTCTCGCGAGGAATGTATCGAGATGTTCTCTTCCCGATTTTAAAGAGGCTCGGTGAAGTGATTTTCATCACTTGTGCCTGTTTCTTTTGTACTCACCGACGTATTAAAAGATTCTATTTTACACTTTTAATAATAAACTTTTATTTAATCGTATAATTCGATAAGCTATTATGAATTATAGAAAAATGTTCTCTTATCTAAGAAGAGTTATTTCAACTGCCGCAATTTGTGTATTGTGATGAAAATAGGAAAGAGACGTGGAAATTGTTTTTGTTTGCTTTATATAGATCTATCGAGTTTCGTCAAACCACCTGCTATAGCATTGTCACTGTTGGCTGCTGTCAAACTTGCATTGGCAAAAATGAGAGAATATGCATTTCACGCAAACAAGATTAGAATATATCTATATGTAGTGTTTTTGCAGAAGAATTATTTTTCTCCCGTAAAGCGGGTTAAAGAGAACAGTTCCGATTTTCGTTCGCTCTACAGACTTACTACCAGGTCTCATCGAAATCTAAGTGGAATGCATTGTGAGCATTCTTTCGCAAGACGCATTTACATAAAATTTACATATAGAGGAAGAGACCGGCGGTCGCGAGTAAATACGACGTAAACGCATTCGTGAGCTCGTCGCTCGCGCGGGGATGATAGGCGCGATAGATGAACTCGCGAGGTGAAATCTTTCCCGACCAGTTTATCGAACTGCCTGGGAAAAGGAGGCTGGCAACCAACTAGCGTCAGCAACCTGTATCGCGGCGCGCACACGCACGCACGCACGCACGCACTCGTAAACGGCGGATCGGCGTGTAGGTACGCGTGAGCGCGTAGTTATGGAATCGCGTGTATGCACGGAACACGTTGCGCTAAGTTAAATACGATGTTCTTGATAGATCGTCCGGTCTCTCGCGCTCTCGGAGTCCGGATCAACGGACTCTGATCTCGCCTCGGCTCGGCTCCGCTCGGGCGATAAACTCCGGCCGATTGCAACATCGATACCTGCGAAGGTGCCAATGATTGTCGACATTGGCTTTTAAATATTGAACGGTGAGAGGTGTGACGCAAATCGTTTATTAAATGCCATGGTTGAGAACGGTATAATTTCGGTGAGTTCAATTCTCTCGTTGCTGTCATAGACACGTGTATACCCTTCGCGCTTTGTATAATCGTGTTTCCGTTCACGCAAATGATGTAGAGAGATTCTTTTTGTATATATCGTATTAAAATAAAAATTCCAGAATAAAAAGATTAGACGTGCCAAAAAAAGACAGTGAGAGAGAAAGAGAGAGACAGATGGTCATATTGAAAAATACAATTCAAGGAGTACACACTTTCATATAATTTCATAATCGGTTATGGAGAAATGTTATATGCTATGGCAATTAATAGAATATGTAAAGCATTGATACAAGAACCCATAAATTAGTCTTGTCGACGTTAGCAATGCTCCATGACTCTCGCATCGGGGTTCGATAGTTGCACATTTTAGAACCGGTTTTCATCAGTTAACACCGCATATGATTAAACGATTTTTTTCGCAAAAGATGTAGTTTATAAAGAGACTGGATCGCCGATCAGTTGCCAATCGACATCAATTGCTATAATCTTATACGTAAAATAGTTAATCTTTTCAAACTTGAAACTAATATACATAGTCCATAGTCACGTAAATCTTAATCAGTTTCTAAGAACGTTTCTTATATAAAAAAATGTATGGTTTATTAAATCGATTTATAAACTAATTATATAAATTCATATCATAAATTCTTGTTCCCAGAATTGAAATATTTTCAATTTCTTAGGATTAATATAAATTAGATTTAGAGCTCTGAATAATTAAATCCCTCCCGCCATAAATATTTTATACTTTATAAATTGTATTCCGCGAAAAAAATTTCATATCTAAAAAATAAAAGTTGTAAATTTTTCATACGTTTGTTAGTTGAAGAAATAAATATTTTACATAGAATGCACATACACACGCGCATATATATGTATGGCGTTCGACAATTTCAGTGTACAATGTATCTTTCTTGCAGTATCTAGTTACCGCGACAGTCGGACACGTTAACAAGTTCGACGATGGAACGCAACAATATACGCGTTGTGCAAAATTCAAGCCCGTCTCTCTCCCGTCGCGAAATCGCGAGAGCGCAAAAAGCGGAGTCCACGGAGCGGCAAAAAGCGCGCTATCCCCGTGCATAATTGAAGCGCGACGCACCGTGACGTGCGATATGATTTGATAAGTTGTGTCAACTGCTCGTTAGTTAATTGTCAGAGCTACTCGTCCCGCGAGCTCTCTCATCGTCGCCTCTATATGCAGATACACAACGAAACCACTCTCTCTCTCTCTTTCTCTCTCTCCGTTCCGTGCGACGGTGATGGTCGCTGGCCACCACATGGCACCGCACTCTGCTCTCGCCCATGGCGATAGCCAGTGTCCAATGAATGCCCTTCATTTCCATACTTCACCCGGCGGTCAGCGAGAACGGCTAACCAGATTATTTAACCCTCGTTCGAGCTATCTCCTACGCCTCGCTCGCGTTTTGTTCCGTTTCGTCGCCGCGGCATCCCCGACTACTCCCTCGTCACACTCTATCCCTCATTTTGACTCTTCCCCACCTCGACCGATGCGTTAATCTCCGAAAAATTGAGGGCACGTCTTTCGCGAAGCGAAAGAAAGCCGCTATAGAATGTCCGAATGTCGATTGCAAAAAATGCGGCGCGGATACGCCGTTTCGTTCGAGCGTTATTTCATGCTCCATGTGACTATTATTTGTTGAACGTAAATAAAATCATGTAACGAGTGTAAATGTCCTTCTTTTAGATGACGAAGGTTAATTAACTTTGATGGTGCAACTATTGATTGATACTATGATAAGCTTGTCTGCTCGGAAAATATATATATATCATGGTTAAAATTATAAATTGGCAATATCTCATTTAAATTACAACGGGTGATGCGTCGAAAATTTAAGAATATCAAATTCGATGATTCGACATCATCTTACAACAGCCGATTAAAAATAGAGAAATAATTTCGAGCACGGAATTTTAACGTATGCTACGTAATATATGTTACGTAGCGACTTTCTATGTTGATAACGATGTGAAAGAAGAAATTAGAATGTACTCGAATATGTGTACGCACTCTCGAGCAGAAGAATAGTACAGAGAGCGGAGAAGAGAAGGAGTAAATATGCAAAACTGCGCAGAGTTCATCGTCCGCATAAAAAATTTTTCAGCGCTCTCGAATTGCACGCCTCGCGCATTCGGGATCGATTCCTGATTTATCACGCGGCTATTATGCGCATTGCTGCATCTAGTATTCTTTGCATCGTGCGCTCGACCGGCCGATTACAACGAGAAATTTCTGTCCCGATCGACGGCCGCGAGCTCGCGGGATAGGACGGGACAGGCTCATGTTAATATCACGGTTCTAAACCGCAAAATCGCTCTTCTCGGTTGTAATAAAGACTTAGGCGCACACGCGTCTCCGGTGCCTTCCGGGGCCTCCGGCTACGTCATGCACGAACGGCTCCATATAGAGTCCCCTGCACTTACATACATACGTCGTCGAGGTAACATTACGGGATTAACTGTCTTCTTACTGTACTACTCTGACAAACGCACCTCGCGGAAGTACAGAATGGTCCACACAATAGGTTGCTCGACTAAATAAAAATATTTTTACCAATAATTTAGAATCATTTTTCTTTTCACAATGAGATTATCCATGATTATGAGATGTACATTTTCTTAAAATTGCACTGCTTTTATGGTTTGAAATACGATTCGTCCCGTGGGTATTTTTCTTTTTCTTTAGACTTTGTCATAATATATTTTTCAATATTCTCGCGTTAAATTTGGTGCAAATTGCGCTGAAATATCTTGCTCAACTGCAAGGCGATCCTAATAATTTAGCGCGCGGAAAAGGAAGATTGCGGTGAAGGGTATTGCCCGCAGTATGCCCGCGGTCGTAAACGGGATTCGAAACAAACGCGTGTTCGGCTTCCGCAACTCTCTCCCCTCCTCGGCCCCTCCCTCACCCCTCGACAGCGGCTCGCCGGAGATCGAGGCCGAGGGTGTCGGGAGATAGGGAAAGGGCGCCGAGGGGAGGCTGGAAAGGACGAGTTGGCAAGGGGTTATAACATAATTGTATTAGTCGAGAGACAGGGTCCATGGACCACCACCGCGATGGGGACCACGCCGTAAAATTAATGCCTTCGGCTTATCAGTGGCCTGACACTTCAGCACCGAAAGTCCCGCGTTCCGTGCACAGTGGTGTAGGATGCAGCGGGCACGCCGAGAATCGGGGAAAGTCGACCTCGCGTTACTACATAGTATCTGTCGGGATATATCACCATTCACGACACAGTGACAAATTATCGTCAGGTGGATCGATAGGAAAATTAGACAAAATTCTCTCTCATTCAGATTTATTTCGTGAAATAATCTGTATGGCTTTTTGCGAAATTTATTTTTGATCGTTTTAGCATGTTATCTTTTTAAATGCTTACTTTATAATTTGTTTTTTTTTTTTCTATTTCTATTTCTCTCTCTCTCTCTCTCTTTCAATCGGTGTTTAATTAATTCTAAAGATAAATGAAAAGAGAACAGAGAATATCAAGATAACATAAAAAAACTTCCCATTAGTGAAGAGAAATTCTCTGATTTGTAGAAATTATGAAATCAAAAAATATGTTAATACATATTAAATTGTAAATTTTAAATCTTTTATTACTAAAATTTAATTTGATGATTGATTAAAACTGCTATTGTTATAATTCGCTTTAAGAACCGATTTAATGAATAATTTAAGTAATTTAAAAAACCTATCTACAAATGTTTGATCGTCATATTAAATCGCGTAAAAATAAGGACGCAATTCGCAGGTGAAAATAACATTTTCGTCAGAATCATTATTTCGCTCTTAATGAGAGCCCTGTAAGGAAGTAAAAGTAGGTATGCGCGAGCTCTGTCGCGAGTGTAGCACTCCATCGAGCCCGATGTAATTCAGATTAATTAAAGATCGGTCTCTGTACAACGCACAAGGGCACAACGCGAGCACCGATCGGAGAACGGCGAAAAGAAGCACGGAATTTACTTTGTTAGGGGAAAACGCGCGCCTTCTCTTCCGTTTCGGGGGATTCCGTCGTCCCTTCCTTCGTCTTTTCCCAACGGGAATTACGTTGTGTCCCCGAGGATCGACCACGTAGATCCGATGGACTCGCGTCACCGCTCGTGCACGCGCAATAATTCAGCGACACTCGACTCTCGTAAATGCGGGCATTCCTTCGTTTACGCGATCATAATATGCGGTGAAAACTTTTCCTCGCAGCATCCGTTCTCGCCTACATGTGTGTACTCTAATTCTATAAACTCATATCGTCAGTAATTCGTGTTATAAGATATATCTTTGTGTCTTGTAAATTTCGTTTATAGATAAGATATGTTGTTAATATATCTTAAAAATATTTATGTAAATCTTTATGTTTGTTAAAATTTATTATCCTAATTACTTTTGGATTTATATGTAATATATTTCACGGAAAGATAAGAGTTTTTGAATTACTCGTCATATATTTTAATTATATCATGTTATCGTATTTTTTCTCATGATACAGTTGCTCTTATTATTAATATTATAACTAAGTCAATTAGCGAGAAAAGCACGATGTGAGAAAAACATTCGAGACTTTCTCAACATAAATGTGCATCGCACGTTTTCAGGAAGAAACTTAACTAGACCATATGTTGATGTTTCGGACAACCGGCTTTCGTCGCAGATGATCGATTTGTGGGAAAATTTCATAAAATAGATTTCAAAAGGAAAGAACTCTCTTTCAACGGATTTCCAATCGTCTAGTAACGGCTGTATATAATAAAAGTACACATCAATGCATTACACATGATGCAAACATAAAAAATACACAGATCAAAAAATGAATTACGCCTTGAAAAATACATAATCATACAAATACACATCTGTCCAAAATAAAAAATCAGTTAACATTATAATATTTTTTAAGTCATCGGCAAGTCAGTGCAAAAAATCTCAAGTTTCTTGGAAAAAGTTTCATCGGGATAGAATACAGAACTGAATTATCCTGAAAATCGACGGAACAGAGAGAACTAATTCCAATGTGCGGATAATGATGTATCCGCGTTCGTCACGGATGCCCACAGGTCGTCGTCGGCCGAGCGGTATCGACGAACCCACTTTAAAATCCGGGTACCAAGTATTTCACGAGGATCTATCGAGCGTGACGAATCTCGTTGGCAAACTCGATACCCACCGCCGCCGACGCGGTTATTCCTGATTGAGAAGTCAGGGAAAGACGAAGGCATGCGTGTGCGCGTGTGCGTGCTCACGTACGAGGGTGCGCGACGTATATTGGGGCGTAGAGGAAAAAATTGGATCGGTCACGGACACGTGGTGCGACGACGCTCGTCTCGCTCGTTTTCTCACTCTCCTACGGGGACTCTTATCCGAAACGAAAAAGGAGCCGGGATTCTGGGAGACGAGGAAGAAACGAAGAAGACGGAGACGAAGAAGTGAGGCCAGGGATAGGGGGAGAGGGTCCACCTCCTGAATCTCCCTCCGCTTCCTCGGGGCAGCTCCCGCGCGTTAGGGATGCTGAGTCATACACCCTCGACACGGCGGCACCGCATAGCGGATACATGGCGTGTCACCCCGAATATTATTCGAGCCGCCTGACAGCGCAATCTGTGAATGCGCGATATTGTCTGACTCGCGGCGGGAAGCGGACCAACATAGCATACCTACTAGAAATGTCACGAGAAGCTCCTACCTTTGTGCGTGTGGGTATGTGGAAATCGGCCTAAGGGGTGTCGTGCGCGAAAGCAGATCCGTTGAAGAGTGATTGGGTCCGAGAAATCGAAGAAAGAGACAGACAGAAAATTATTTGCTGAATATTCTCTGAGACGGCTAACGTAAGCCAGTACATAAGAAGAAACAAGAAGGAAAAAAATAAAGATTGTTGTTAATAATTATGTGAGGAAATACATAAATTTGTTATATATTCAAATTTGTTACGTTCACTTTACGATTAATTTTGACAATATAATCAATTTTTAGAAAAAAAAGTCTATTTTATTAACATATAACAAAATGTTATATCTTCGACAATGATGAAATTTCAGCATATAATAGTAACTCTCATATTTTTCTAAGAAGAACGTATAAAGTAAAGGATAAAAATACACGTATACGAACATGTGAGTTACAGCAAGGAGAGTATAAAGACCGACAGCGTTTCGATGCTTTTATATATCGAAAAGAACTGCTCTCTTCTTCGAATCGAATATAATTTCACCGATTGAAATAACGATTCGTTGAAAAAAGCCTACTAGTTGATATGTATAATATTCATAAGACGAGTAATGGATCTTAAATTCTAAATGCAGTTGCATCAATCCAGACACAAAGCATTGACTAATACAAGATTGAACGAATTCTTTCTTTTATTCTGTTTAAAGGCAAAAAGATTATAAAAATATAGCAATAAAAAAAATTAGAAAAATAAGTTGAATTAATTTACATAATTCATGGGAAAATGTCTTTGAAAGAAATTTGGAGCAGATGATTCTCGAGCAAAAGATTTATTCTTCTCGCGCTAACAAGAATGAGGATGAACAGGGGATGAGAAAAGGGGCGGGAGGTGTCAAAGAGGATACGAGTCGTTTTTCCGTAGCAATCTATTGCCTAGTTTTGCCGAGCAGACGGCGAAGCCGACCGCGTTTTATTTACGCGCAAGCGTGTTTTATGGCCCCGTTTGACATGGGGTGGGCGCTAAATATGCGGGAGGAAACCGCGTGCGGGACTAACTTCTTCTTTCCCGCTATGACGCGCCGCTATCACGTCGTCACGCCATAAAAATAGCGGACGCATTGGAATCCCTTACTACGTGTTACGTACTATGACTGCCTGATACCTATTTCGAGAGTATGAATGCGAACGTCAGGGGCTCTAATAAAGAGAATCCACATCCTTCAAAAAAAAAAAAAAAAAAAATTTATATTAAAAAATTTTTTTCTAATTCCGAAAATTATTGTGCTATTATAATAGGCTCATCTGGCTCCCAGCTAATCGCTGATCGCCTGTGAACGTGCACAAGCGATCTTAGACACAATATTCCATTATGCCACCGTTCGGGTCGACGCTGATTTTCCCAAATATATTTTAGAATATTAATCAAATATTTTTAATTAATTTTACGTAATATTTAATATTATATTTTACACACATAATATACAAATGCTTTCTTTCTCTCTCTCTCTCTGTCTCTTTTAATATTATATTAAATAATGTTCTATTTTTTACAT
Source organism: Formica exsecta (assembly GCF_003651465.1). NCBI lineage: Eukaryota > Metazoa > Arthropoda > Insecta > Hymenoptera > Formicidae > Formica > Formica exsecta. Next base: position 339,289 of record NW_021850773.1, read on the forward strand.
GATTCTTCTCTCCTCAAGTATAATCAGCTCATATATTATGATATGTATGACAATGAATATAATTTGTATAAAATATATCTACTTTAAATACAGTTTTGTAATTATAAAATAAGCCTTATAAAGAGCATAGAGATTTTCTAACACTATTCTCTCTCTCTCTTTCTTATATTATATTTCGCAACTTGAAAGCATAAAGCATAGAGCCAAGCAAGGAGCCAAGCGATCGCTCACGTTTAAATGCTGCTCTCGACAAGTGCAATCGCTATAGCAAACGCGTTACGACGCGCGATACTTTTTTTCCCCTCGTCAATGAATCGCCAGCCTACGCTCATTAGCGCGCACGGTCAAATTTAGATCCTCGTGTAAGTCGCAAGGTCGAGAAAGAGCGGCGGGGAGAAGAAACAAGCGACTTCCCTGGAGCGGCTCTTGCTCGAACGGGAAGATTAATCGCGCCAGCGCGCGCGTTGCCTCGTGTTTTCTTTTTCCTTTTTTTTTTTTCACCGGAACGGGTACCCGCTAGAGAGAGTATCACCGCAAAACCGAAGAGAGCCCTCCGTTGCGATTCCCTTCCTCCTCCTCAATCTTCCGCGTCCTCCGGCAAAGACGCGATTTCGGTCGCTCGGACTCTTTAAATTAGGAACAAATGCGCCTGGAATTTACGGCCCTCTCGCCGATTTACGTCCTTATTTACTCGACGACGCCGTTGGCCCCCGCCAACGTGGTTTTTGACGATCCCCCCCGTGACCCGTCCTCGCATAAATCTACACTAATTTCTTTCGCGACGGTAGGCGCGCGCTTTCTTCTCTCTCCGGATCGTTTTCTTGCCAACGCACGACTTCTTTTATCTTTCTCCATACGGGCGACGCGCATGACAATTTGTGGCAGATTAATCCTTAAACGTTTATTCGTACCCGGAAGGTGGCAATAAATATCGGATGAAAGTTGTCACGGGATGGATATTAATTTTCTACCGTTAGCGAGGATCCACGTTGCAATTCATGGTAAAGTCGCGCGAGAATTGTTTTCAGATTTTCTGTTTTTATTTTTTATTTCATATATATAATGCAATATTTGAACAAATTAGACAAATTAAGAAAAATAATAATAATATTATTAACAATGTTAATAATATTAATATTGACAATTATTAATCGTGATAATAATACTATCTATTAGTAATATAAATAATAATATTGATAAGAGCAGTATGATGTAATTATTTAATAACGATTTCTATGCAGAATTAAAGACGATGCATATATATATATATATATATATATATATATATATATATATATATATATATATATATATATATATATATATATATATATATATATATATATATATATATATATATATATATATATATATATATATATATATATATATATATATATATATATATATATATATATATATATATATATATATATATATATATATATATATATATATATATATATATATATATATATATATATATTCAATAATATAGTTAATTTAAATACATTTACATATTAAATATCACATTTACATAATTTTTTGCAAAGTATAGCTCTGAAACGTAACTTTCAAATTTTAATAAATGACAAGATTCGTTTCGCATAAAATTTTACAGAATTGCACAGAATCCGATACTATCCTTTACGTTCTCCTTTACTATTCTTTTTTATATAGATGATTACGAAATATATTGCCCAAACATATACATTTCCTTTTAAATTTGAAAAGACGATCGCTTTGTAAAGTGACTTAAACGTTACAAATTCAATACGATCGTCCTCGTGCTCGTTTCCACAATGGCTCTTTTCTAGCTCAGGCCGACCCTCGGCGAACACTCGAAATGGGGTTCTTTGTTTCCATCGTTCGTCCGCGATATCACGCTCGAACGGATCCGCGGCGCGTTGCTCGCGGATACGCGCGAGCGAGGGTTAAGCGACGACGTGTGGACGTATAGTTTTGTTACAGCCGGGGCTGGTCTAAACGCGTGACAGAGAAAGGGAGATAGATAGATTGGCAAAAGGACGACGGAAAATTCGACCGGGGTTTGCCGGTCCTAGCCACGACGACGTCGATAAGGCGCCCGGCATTGTCCGGCGGTCACGTGTTCCGTCCGTGCCCCTAACTCCGCCAACCCTTACCGGAATGCCAGGCCATCCCGCGCTTCGCTGTTTATATTAAACTCCGGGGTTAATACCGTGGCTTACTCTAATGCCGGGGCAACCCTTTGCCCTGCGATACACCGATAAGGAATATGCATGCGGACACGCGGTAGGATCTGTTCTCTCTCTCTCTCTCTTTGTCTTTCTCGCCGATGTGACTCTGAATAGACGCTGTTTACAACGCGTACAATTTAAAGATTTTTGATATAAGAAAAGTTCATATAATAATGTATAATATATTTGAAATAATATATATTTGAATAATATATTTAAAATCAGCTGGAATATACATGTTTTAGGCAAAGAGAATATTCTCTATAAAGTTTTAACAAAAAGTTTGTCTATACAACTATAACACGATTATAAAAGCTTGTTACGTATAAAATCTTATATATTGCGTCTTAATTTTTCAAGTAGATGCGAGATAGATAAAAGCGATATGCTTAAACGCGATAATGATCCGATTTAGCGTATCTTCTGCGCATCGCCAGTAATGAGTCTCGGTATTTTCCGCGCATTATTAATGCAATCAATCGTGATCCAATATTTATACTATAATTTGATGCATTACGTTCTACTTTATTCAGTTCGCTTTAATTAATTAGTATTCTTCCATCTTTAATATAGATTATATAATTTTATAACTCTTGTCAATATACGCGTCTATATATGTAGCGATATATAAATCCTGCATATATACATATATCTGAAAATGTACAAATATATATTTCTGATATAATATATACTTAACTCTGAATATAATGTGGCTGACATATTTCGGAGATATTAATTAAACATTTACAGTTTATAGAATATCGATAATGATTATTATCTTAGCGGAGTCCATTTTGCGTAAGAGAATATTAATCATGCAAAACGTGCGTTATTAAAATATGCATTATGTTAATAATCCATCAATTATTCTAATGGAGCTTTCAACATACAATACGCGTTATGTAATAGAATTGATGATAAAAAATTTTTCTAAATTTTAAAGTTTCCGTCTTTCACGTCAAACTACGAAATATTAATCGTATAACACATTATTAAAACATTGCAACTAAAAAGAAATATCAAGATGAAACTTTTTTCGCTTGAATTTGATGATAACTGTATCGGCAACTCTTTCGATTCGACGAAGAAAAATCCAACAATTTAATCTTCAACAGTCGTCGAAAAGTTAATCGATCAACCTGCGTCGCCGGAGCATTCTCCAATTTGTGTCCGATGAACAGAGTCACCGTCAAAGGATCTCGAGCGCGTGAGCGCGTTTCGCGGATAAAGAGGGCAGATAATAAAATGAAAATGGGTAACGCTTAAAGTCAAGAGTTCGGGGGAGGCAACCCCTCCCCCCTCGTCTCTCCGATCCGGCATAACAATGCGAGATAGAGAGCTCACACCACCGGTAGGGCCGTGAAGGGTCGCGGATTCGGGTTCACAGATAACACATCCCATCTCCACCCGCTGCAACCACACCGTCCGCCGCTCCTCTCTATCCCTTCTGTATCTCTCTCTTTCTCGTTCTTTCTCGCTCTATCAGTGTGTGCGTGTGTATATGTGAGCGCAACGCGGGAATCGTCACCCTCTCGAAACACAGCCGGGTAGTTTGCGGCGGTGCGTCGCAGTGGCGTCGGCATTTGCATTGTTTTCCTTCGGGCCGCGAAAACGAAAACGCGAGGGACGGCGCTTACGAGTGTCATCGTCGAGCTTGTGACATATATGTAGCGATATATAAATCCTGCATATATACATATATCTGAAAATGTACAAATATATATTTCTGATATAATATATACTTAACTCTGAATATAATGTGGCTGACATATTTCGGAGATATTAATTAAACATTTACAGTTTATAGAATATCGATAATGATTATTATCTTAGCGGAGTCCATTTTGCGTAAGAGAATATTAATCATGCAAAACGTGCGTTATTAAAATATGCATTATGTTAATAATCCATCAATTATTCTAATGGAGCTTTCAACATACAATACGCGTTATGTAATAGAATTGATGATAAAAAATTTTTCTAAATTTTAAAGTTTCCGTCTTTCACGTCAAACTACGAAATATTAATCGTATAACACATTATTAAAACATTGCAACTAAAAAGAAATATCAAGATGAAACTTTTTTCGCTTGAATTTGATGATAACTGTATCGGCAACTCTTTCGATTCGACGAAGAAAAATCCAACAATTTAATCTTCAACAGTCGTCGAAAAGTTAATCGATCAACCTGCGTCGCCGGAGCATTCTCCAATTTGTGTCCGATGAACAGAGTCACCGTCAAAGGATCTCGAGCGCGTGAGCGCGTTTCGCGGATAAAGAGGGCAGATAATAAAATGAAAATGGGTAACGCTTAAAGTCAAGAGTTCGGGGGAGGCAACCCCTCCCCCCTCGTCTCTCCGATCCGGCATAACAATGCGAGATAGAGAGCTCACACCACCGGTAGGGCCGTGAAGGGTCGCGGATTCGGGTTCACAGATAACACATCCCATCTCCACCCGCTGCAACCACACCGTCCGCCGTTCCTCTCTATCCCTTCTGTATCTCTCTCTTTCTCGTTCTTTCTCGCTCTATCAGTGTGTGCGTGTGTATATGTAAGCGCAACGCGGGAGTCGTCACCCTCTCGAAACACAGCCGGGTAGTTTGCGGCGGTGCGTCGCAGTGGCGTCGGCATTTGCATTGTTTTCCTTCGGGCCGCGAAAACGAAAACGCGAGGGACGGCGCTTACGAGTGTCATCGTCGAGCTTGTGACTGTGAAGGCTTGTGACGGGCGCCTTGTTTTTTTTTTAAAGAGCGCGAAAACCACGCCGCTTTGCTCGCGTTAATCGCGCTTTATGTCGGCTTCTCCGAGAATGAAGTGCTTCACCGGCGCGGTTCAGAAATGTTTAGAGAAATATCTACTCGCAGCATCTCTGTGAGAAATTAAGTTACATTCTCAAGACATAATTAGCGCTTCTTCATATTAGTGCCTTTTGTTTTTATATACGAGAAATTTAAAAATATTAATTAATACATTAAATCTGTATTATTGCAAAGAAAAAAATAGTGAAAAATGATAAACATATGGATAATAAGAAATGAATAATAAAAAGTTATACATATTTTTCTAGTTACTGCAAACCTATCGTCATATTTTTTTATTGGTAATCCCAATAAAATGATATTATAATTCAAGATGAATAAGGATTCCTAATATTTTAATTTTGGAAAAAACAAAAGACTGCCTTTAAAATATTGATTGTCAAATTCGATTTGGCAATCGATTATAATTCGATTATAAGTAATAAAATAATCAACTAATAATAATACTTAAATATAATGAAACCAATTAAAAAAAAAAAAATCTTATTCATGATACTCTCTCTTAATTTTATTCCAATCGCATATTTCTTTCGCATAAAGATTAAAGCTGTATAAACGATCGTGTAATTATCTCTTTTTTATTCTCGTTATTTAGTTGAATACATGACGATTCATGTAATTATATTACATAAATATTTCAATGTCTTCCTCCCGGAAGATGTCGCAAATCACTGACTTATTCGAACCAGTTTTTGTATCGGTTAATTACGATCCATTTAACGGTATTAAAACGTGTTATCAGCGAGCGTGCGAGCGCGATATTAAGGGAAGAGAACTAGTTGGAGAAAGAAAGTGTCGCAAAAAGTCTCGTGGCATTTGCAATACGATCGCGCATCCAATTACGCAAAGTGTCGCCGTGTATTTTCCACTAGCTCATCGTAATCCGCATCACCCGTTACTGTTATCGTATCGCGGAAACTGTTTCTGATTGATGAACGTCTGGAAAGCGCGGACTCTTTCGCTTATATTCGTCCGTTGATAGACGCTGATTAGTCGATGACGTGAAAACCAATGAAGTACGTAGTTTCTATACTATATTCTCTGTTCGTGTGTTTGTATGTGTATGTGTGTGTGTGTCCTGCATATCAGATTCCCTCTTTTCCTCTCGTATTCTCTGCGGGAAAGCTGCTCTTTCTCGTTTCTGCTCGACATTTCGAGAGCACGATTGTTTCGCCACGTCGATAAATTATCCGAGGTTAACAGGTGAGTACGGACGGCACAGACGGCGATAATAACGGCAAAGATAAACGCGTCAATAATACGCCGACCTATCCGGGAACACGGACGATATTGATGATGGATCACGCGTAATCATCGCGACGAATCGCATGTTACCTAACATTCGATCGCAAATTCGGGATGCGAAGTGTATATCCCGTTCGCGGATCGTCTTCCTGAATTAATTGGGATACATTTCAGGTAAAAGAGTTCTGTTTATCTCTCTTGTGCAACTTATTTCCCTCTGAAAAGCACTAATTATATTATATCACGTTGTATAATTAGAACAAATTTTTTCTATTTATATCCTTTTATAAAAAACTTATATTTTTATATATAATAAATTAATTACAGAGAATTTATTAAAAATATATAATTGCTATAAATAATTTTGAACATGATCGGAAATTATGGAAGAGATTAATAATATGTAATCTCTTCTCTCTTTCTCCCCAGAGTTCTCAAAGGATTTATTTCTAATATTTACTCATAACAACCAAGAATGAAATAATTTTCACATCTTCGAGTTTACATCTCGTTCAAGCAAAAAATGCGGCAGAGGATTGCTAGTAAAAAGGAATACCGCGAGATATATGCGTAATGAAATTAAGGTGTAATTACTATTGACAGTCCTTGTCAATGGCGGTTGACAGGTGTGGGTGTATACCAATCGCCTTGCGTCAGTCCCGTATCTGGGCTCGAATAGAGGGTGCGCTGTCCAAATGTATCGAGTCATCATCGACGGCGGCGGCAGGAAACGGAGAAAAAAAAGAGAAGAGTGACTGCGCGGCCTCGTAGCGCTTACATTATATATATATAATGATGTGGCAATATTTTATTAAACACACTGGCACACACGGTGCTCGAAAGCCCCAGCGGCTACAGCGGTTTGCATTCATCTCGCTCGATTTCTCAATGCTCCTTGAGATCACTTATTCTCTTTCGAGATCTTTATTCGCTTATTTCAATTTTATATACTTATTTAGAATGTATACGGCATTGGAGAATCTGACATTAATGCTTTGCAGTTATATTTCCAAAGTTATTTGCGATAATCATAGATCATAATAGAAAGAGAGAGAGAGAGAGAGAGAGAGAGAGAGAGAGAGA
>NW_021850773.1:346974-357876 GCF_003651465.1 Formica exsecta
GATAGAGAGAGAGAGAGAGAGAGAGATAGAGAGCAATATATTAAATATTAATATTAATTCAATAAAGAGCTTAGAAGTGATTTTAAAATTATATTATAATAAGAAATCTAAAGAAAAATTCATAAAGATATCACAAGAATAATTCATAAAAAAACTAGAACTTTATAGTTTTCCTTTTTGATATAACAATTCTGTAATTTTTATAAATTAATCAAAAAATTATTTATAATAAACTATAAAAATTATATAAATCTTTAAAATTTCAAGATATTTTAACCGCAAGTAAAAATTGCAAATATTTTTCTACATAAATACAATACCTAAGTATTCGTCCATTAAAACAATTATTTCTCCATTCACGTAATTGTCCGACTTTTTTTTCCTTTCGTTAGAATCAAGGGGATTGTTAAATATACATGTTCAAAAAAGTCAGCGCGCATAGCTGGAAGATGATCGAACCGCGCCACGAGATCTACGTAGGCCTGATGCCGGGATCATTTCTCGTTGAGCTTACATTCTTAATTAGATCGTTAAATACCGGTGGCATCTCTTCGCGCGCGCGCGTAGAAATGCGACGGCGGCAACACGCGTGATGGTTGCTGGTTGTTGGGCAAGGCAGAGGGAATTGCATTGCATGCCACATAATCGTGGGAGTGTTTCCCATCAAGATACACGTAGGTAGGTATACCGCGCACACTCACGGAGCCCCGGTAATACCCTCTCGCGCATAAATATATCCGCGCATTTACATGCTCGACTCTACGGGGTGGCTCGCGACGCGCGACCAGATAACGCGGCCGATCTTATCCCGGCAGCAGAGCTTGGATTTCGAAACAAATCGAGCCACCCTAATCTGGGACTGTGACAATGATTCTTGCGCGTGTCTCTTTCGCGACGAGGATTCTCACGTCGAAGAACTAGTAAAACTTGCGCTTTTCAATTGTTAAACGAAGTGCGTGTAGTAGATTAATTTTCTACTCATGAAATATTTATTAATTTATTAAGAAATTAGATATATATACAGGATGTCTACTCAAATCTTGTAAAAAATCTTCTAGTTATTTTTGTTCAGAATTCCAGATAAAGACAATATTTTAAAGATTTTTTTTTAATGCAATTTTCTAAAACAAATTTTGTTATTGCATTGCGTGCAAAGAATATGTACTATATTTAATATTTAATTAAGACACTGAATATGTATAAACAAAGATAGATATATTTTTATAATAAGTTTTAAACACATAATTCTTTTGGCTTGTTAATAATATGAGCAAAATTATCAAAGAGAGAATTTTTATAAAAATTTTCTGAGTTTCAATAAAATTCCATGAGATTATTCTCCAGGTACAAAAAAACTCCCTTCGAATTTTAGATTTTCTATATTTTCCATGGAATAGACATCCTGTATATACTGCTTTACAATAAGAAACACAAAAGATTGGTCTCAACACAGAAAAGCAAAACCTGCTTTTCTTCACGCCAGATTTCGCAACGCGACGCGAATCGCCGTCTTCGAAATTAATCGCGGGATTCTTGGGAAATGTTACTGATTGCGGGATAAATGGCAGAGTCGGTTGTTCTTGCAATTAAGGATCTAGCCGAGAGAAAGAGAAAGAAAGAGAGACAGCGAATTATCGTGGCGCGGGCGCGTTCCTTTTCCCGTATAATTACGATCGATGTATCGACGTCGGGGCGTAATGATCTCCTGGGCGACGATTATTCAAACGGCGGCGCGCCCGATCGTTTCGGACCACCGGGTATGCACCATCTCGTGCATGCACAACGCCGGAGAAAGCTGAGAGGCGGCCGATCTTAGCGAGCTAAACGTACTTTATGTATCGTGCCCTCGTTCCGCCGTTTTATCCGAACAATTAGACACGTGATCCGACGGCTACGGGGTGTACGAAAAAAAGCCGCAACCCTCCATCTCGCGGGCGGTGCGAGGAATTCCCGCTGCGAGAGAAAGAGAGAAAGGGAGCGGAAAGAAATTTATCCGCTCTCGTCGAGCGGACACGCTAATTTCACGTCAATTACAAGCGATATGTAGGTATTATAATCGCACGGAGTCTTCCCAACGCAATGTTAAATATATGTATTAAATGTATATTAAAAAAATGTGACACAGATATATAGAAAAAAAAAATGAGAAAAAAGGTACGATTTATTTAAATCTCACAATCAGCTATTAAAATTAAAATATAACTAATGTAATTTTTATAACCAAATTGGTTTTATCGTAATAAATAGACACATTAATTTACATTTAGTTTAATTATTACCCTTTTAATAAATAAAAAAATAATAATCATAAAAAAGAGAAAAAGGGAAAAGTAACGAATAATCATAAACTATGAAAATAATAAATTAATAAATAAAATTATATTAATAACAAATCTATCATAAAATCATATTTTGATATTATTTGCGTCTCAAATCGGTTAATTGTCATCGCAATAATCTAGATATTTCTCACGATCCTGTTAACTATCAAGCGTTAATTATCAAACGCTTGTATTTATATGGAACATACGAAGCAAAAGTTTGAGCGACGACCGTTCGTTATCTCGTATGCGATCTTAAAGCGGCATAACCGGCCTCGGTGCAATTAATAATGTATTTCGCATTCGTTACTTCTGTGTTTCGCTATGTAGTGACACACCTCGATTAGCGTAATAACGCGGCTCCGTGCGCGGCTACGTGCGAACATTCATTCCACTTTTCATTTCAAACGAATTCATTCGCGACCGCGAATATGATTACGGACCGTTTCCTCTCTTTTACCATTCATTATGTTAAATTGGGCGGAATGATGTGTCCTGGCCCATTTACTTTTTAACCTTCACAATGGCGATCCTTTAACCCCGTAATAAGTAATAAGCTTATCTTTCTGCGTCGGCGTTTTATCTCCGTGATGATATATTACAGGTGATATGTTACCGGTAATATATTGACTGGTATTTATTCCTAACTTGTGTGCGTGCGTGATTGTTATCAGTAAATTAATTTAAAAAAATTTAAATTTTAATATAATATAATAATAAATTTTTTTTTTCTTTCAAATAATAAATGATTAAAAATAAATTGTTTTCAACTAAATTTGCAAAATTAATTAAATTAATAAAATATTGAAACCTTTATTTAATTTCTAGTTAATTTTAATATAATTTATATTTAAAAATTAATAGATAGAAAATCCAATTAAAATTTTATTTTTTACATTTTTGTATCATACTTTTCTATTATATGTAACTCGACAAGCAAGTTAATTAAAAACACACTGTTTAATCTATTGATCATCTATACATGCAATATCATCTATATCCTACACACAATTGTGCTCCTAAAAATATTATTACACTCGAAAGATTGCACATAAGCTAAGAGTTACGTGTTTCAGGATTAAATGTTAGATTTTATAAAGAGAAAGGAAAGAGAACGAATGATACCTATAGCAAGGATCGAAAGAGCGAGGAAGAAAAGAACCAACCGTCCGGCGATCGCGTTCAAGCGCAGAAAGAGTAGAAAAAGTCGAGCGGGGGCAAAAAGGAGGAGAGAGGCGGAGGTGGTTCCTCGAGAATGGGACATTAGCATAAGCTAAACCGAGCTAAGCGCGCCCATATAGCACGGAAATAAATAGCCCCCCGTCTCGTATCTACGACGAGATGCTTTACCATGGACCATCGTCGTGGTCGCCGCCGCCGCCGCCGTCGTCGACGTTCTCCTCGTCGTCTCTCCTCGTCGACCTCCCCTAAACTAAAATCTCACCGCCCGTACGCGAGTCGTGTGCGTGCGAATATGCGTGCACGTACCATCAAGAGGACACACCGAGAGGAAAGGATCGCCCGACCGAAATCTCCCCCAATTGTGTATGTGTGTGTATGCGATAATAGTGGTTCCTCCTGGAGAAAGGAGCAGATGGGCCGGGAGATAACTCGCGCGAGCGCTCGTTCGGACAGGATGCGGTTGTCATCGGATGCGGCGCAAGAGAAAGAGACAGAGAGACAGAGAGAGAGAAACAGAGAGTGAGATAGATGAAACGGGAAGAGATAGATACAGGGACTAGAGATTGGCTTCGGAGAGCGAGAACACGTTACGATGAGAGACGGACGGGAGGGGAGGGGAGGTAGAGAAACGCATTGTCTCAATGTAAGCTCGATGACGATCACGGCACAACGTACGTCCGCGTCGCCGCCGCGGCGCTACACATTGTTACGTCAGTGAATTGTCGTCATGCCATCGTCGGGTCTCTCCTGGTCCTGGACGAGAGGATTCAGCGTTGCTGGATGACAGTCGCGGGCGATAATATCTACGCCACGTCGATTAGACCAAGCCTACGGTCAGTGAGCAACAAACAACGAGAGAGCGCGCGGCTTCTCCAGATAGAGAAAGAGAGAATGAAAGGGAGAGGGGAAGGGAGAGAGAGACTCACGCCGCTTAGGCTCGGAGAGTTCTTCCGGCGCTCTCCTGCCACCCGGTACATAGTATAGGAACTGTATGATGCTTCGCGATCGGGGGAAGAGAGAAGGAGGGAGAGAGAGAGAGAGAGTATTGTCCCTCTCATGCGCTGCCAGGCTTCTCTCTAGGCCCGTCGAGGATCGCGGCTACGTGACAACGAGCGTCTTCGAGATAGCATCGTCATGACGATTATAGGCGAGACAGACGGGCAGGCGCGGGTAATACAGACGATGACCGAAGTATCGTGTATGAGAATACGTTATAAAGACCCTCGTGCTAGACGCAAAAACGTAAAGTCGAATGGTTTTCTAGTTCTTTGAGCACAAGCGCCCTTCGTTTCCCAAAGGAAATTCACGAATGTCGTTGCAATATATAGATAATATTTCAATAGATAATATTTACGCGATATATCTTGTGTGTGTGAGTAAAACTTTTTATTAATAAAAAAAAGTCTCGAAAAAATGTTCGGCAGGCAAAAACTCGACTTTTAATAAATAATGAGCTAAGAGAGTTATACGAGAATTTTAAATAAAACTATCGGATTATGCTTAGAAATCTCTCGTTTTGAATTTTATGTAAAAATAATTATATGCATGATATAAAGTTGATTAAAATTAAATAAAAAATTATCTCTGTAATTCAGTTTAAAATATTATAATAAAATAAAATCAACCTAATTTAATCTAGCTATACAAGAGAGCGATCAAATATTAATTTCAAACTCACCGGTGGTGAAGAGGACGATGGCCTTGAGACAGCTGTATTCCGCGGAGTCGACGTGAAGCGCCTTGAGTTTCTCCACTTGTTCCTGAAAGATCCTGATGTGGTCCATGAAGGCGACCACGCGATCCGCGGCCATCGGCGAGGCGTGAAGTCCCGCCGCCGCGAGAAGCGGCGCCACGTGGAGAGGCATCGAGCACTGGCTCGCGTTCAGGACGAACAGCTCGCTCCACACTAGCCTGAGCAGCGCCACTTGGTCCGTCACCTGGAGATCCGGGAAGAACGGGATGTTCCGGGCCCACTCGACCGCCGAGAAGAGCAGCCGCGCCGCGAGCTCGCAGATATTGTCGATGCCCATGATGTTGTTGGGCTGCATACACTGGCCGTATCTCGAGGTAGGATACGGCTCCGCCCTCAGCAGCAGGCTTATGTACGACGAGAGGTAATTGTGTCCGTTTAGGCCGGCGCACGCGACCGCGTCCCCGTTCGTCAGGGCAAACTGGCCCGGCAGACCCGGCAACGAGGGTTGCGACGGCGGTACTCGCCCCCTTTGCACGGCTGAAACAAGAATGAAGGCATCGAGACGCTTGATAATGTGAAGACTCGTGTATCTACCTAAGATTCTGATCTCGCTCTTTCACGTTACACGGTACGATCCGCCATCGCCGTCTTGATTCGCGTACGAAGACGCCGATCGAGGCAGCGAAGAGTGGCATAATAGATCGAGCTTACGAAATTTTTTTTCCAGGATCTTAAAGCGCAGTGCGAATTAAAAAAAAAAAAAAGTAGAAAAAATAACATGTGAGTGTTTTAATTGACCGCGTCCCCGTTCGTCAGGGCAAACTGGCCCGGCAGACCCGGCAACGAGGGTTGCGACGGCGGTACTCGCCCCCTTTGCACGGCTGAAACAAGAATGAAGGCATCGAGACGCTTGATAATGTGAAGACTCGTGTATCTACCTAAGATTCTGATCTCGCTCTTTCACGTTACACGGTACGATCCGCCATCGCCGTCTTGATTCGCGTACGAAGACGCCGATCGAGGCAGCGAAGAGTGGCATAATAGATCGAGCTTACGAAATTTTTTTTCCAGGATCTTAAAGCGCAGTGCGAATTAAAAAAAAAAAAAAAGTAGAAAATATAACATGTGAGTGTTTTAATTTAATATACAATCGAGTATTATTTATTATCCTTCTTGTAGAAAATGCAAAATGTATATTTTTTAATGCGACTCTCTTTTAATCATCTATCTTTGAAATCATTTCGAGAATTAGAAAAATTTCGACATACTCATGAGAATTTTGACAAGCCTGTGCTTATGACACTTATCTATGTAGTCACGCGTCATCGTGTTCACGGCTTCAGCAGAAAAGAGAGGGCTCTTTCACTTTTTCCACGATCCTTGATTGAAACCGTATCCAAATCGTGGTTAGCTCATCTTCGATCGAAAATATATACTCATTCGAGACATAAATGAGTATCGATTGTTACATAAACGTTTCCTGCGATCAACGTGAGGATCAGACGAGCGCATTTAACGATGAACAAGCCGGACTTCGAGCAACGTTTTGGCAACGATCGTATATGAATATCCCCTAAGTAAACATTATAGCATCAAGGGCACTCTCTCATCTGTAGCCGAGCGAAGGATCCGCACGATCCGTCAAAAATCTGACGGGCGGATTGCGCCACGCTTGTCTATACATTGACAGCGCGAATTTCTACGGTCGCCCGAGGCGATCATTCTCGTTCGAATACAGACGTGACGTAACGAGTGGATCCTCGCCGACCATCGTGCTAGCTAACGGTCCGTTTCGAGCGAGAGATCGTTTCGTACGTTCTTCGTGTCTTCGAAGAGGGCTTCGTGTGCGTGTCGGAGATACATATAACTCAGACTCATTTACTTCGCTACGTATACGCTAGCTACTTCCAAGAAGTCACCGACGAGAAGGTGCACGACACCTGTACCGGAACCCGGACGAATCGCGGCAATACCCTCGAGTGTCTGCAAATATTGTGCAAAGGCAAATATTGTATACGCACGGCCGTGACGCGGCACGTTCAAGTACACGCAAATACGATCGCCTAAGAGAGGACACGACCTATGCCGCCGGTGTCGGCGATTTCGATCGGGACTACGAATTTCGCCGAAAGCCGTTTGCGCGATTATTACCAGTTCATTGATCGTTATTATCATCATCATCATTATCTTCATCATCATCATCATCATCATATCATTGAGGTTAATGCTCCTTGCAATTGTGAAACAATGTACTTTGATAAATTTACCTATATACACTTTTTTTTACTCAAACACGTGTGCTATTAAATAATTTGTATAGTTCTGTTAAATAAAATCTAGGAACTAATCATTTCAATATTATAATTATAATATTACAATCTAATAAGGATAAAATTAGATGCATTTTTACAGCAGTGTTTTTATATAAAAAATGTAATTACATATATTAAAAATGTATTCAGTACGCTACATTATAAATTTTTCTTTTTTTTTCTCATACGTGTAACACACGTGTCTCATATATTTTAAAAATTTAACTTTTCTTTTGTATCTTTTTTTAATGAGTCCTCTCTTTTCAACCTCAACATCGACAAAAATCATATTTACGATTTTTCAGTTATAGCGTAAATTTCTCGTCTTGAAAAGCCATATCGATGACTTCCTCGTTGAAGCTTTCGATCGCGGGCGAGGATCGTATCTTTCCGCCGTGCCCGATCATGCGAGATGTCCTGCAAACCGTTATGTACTTATAAACGCGTCTCTGCCGCATTCTTCGGGCGCGATTACCGCGATTATTACCGGACCGCGTATTTTTCACGCGCGTGCTTATACATACACATATACGGCGGAGAAAGAGGAGGAAGCGACGACGACGACGACGCGATTACTCTGTTGAGTAACGACCGCTCTTGCGCGATTGTCCACCGCGCGATTGCGCTCGTCTGTCCGCATAACGCAATTACTTCGCGTTACACGAGTGTGCTTTCACTCGCGATAATTGGCAAATGACGGGGCAACGCGTGCGCGTGACAATGCTGAAAACGAGGGACGAGCTGCCGACGAGCTCTTCGTAAATCTGCGCTTCAACTTCTCGACGATTCAAGTAGGTAGACGAATTATTTAAATGCGTGCTCGCCATAGAAACCTTCGGGCTGTTCAAGGTTACATTTTTCGCGATGTAATTTAGAATAATAACACTTTGCGTCCACTTGCACGCCCACCTTTCTAAAAATATCGACTTATATACGGCAATAATTATTTTTGTAATAAAATGTCAATTGAAAATTTGACGTAAGAGAATAAAACTGTTATACATTTTTTGGAGAAAATTATGTGTCTTTCGATTATGAAATATAAGAATTATTTCTTCTATTTTTTTCCTAGGTAAATATCAGATAAGTTTTTATTTACTTTATATTTTTATTTCATCACTTATGCCAAGTGTCTTCAAGATTTAAACTATTAAGACTATAATAACAATATAGCATTGTGCGTTAAATCATCGTGACCCATGTTATAAGGGAATGGCGGAGCTTCGACGACATTCTGGAGGGCTCTCGATCGTCGGAACGCGGAACCGAGAGAGAGAGAGAGAGAGAGAAAGAGACAGCATTGAGAGCGCACTTAATCCTCAAAAGGGAACCGTCTAGGACGTACCTCGGCAAATTGCGACTCGTAACAACGCGTGGGCGTACGTACGGTGCACCGATGCAGCGCTCGTGTTCTCGGAAGAGATAGCGGCTCGTGAGCGAAATGACGGGAGCGAGAAAGAGTACACACTCGTTCTAGCTCGCAAGAGACTAGCGCTGATGCTGGACCAGGAGAGAGGGTGGCACGCTAAAAACGAAACGGAGAACGGACGAGGAGCTGCGGCAGCAGACGAAGAAGACGACGCAGAAGAAGAAGAAGAAGAAGAAGAAGAAGGTGAAGAGCGAGAAAGGAAGTCTTTCACGTACGAGACTCTCCCGCTTGAGAGAGTCGAGACTCGGAGAAACGGCGTCCCGCTGAGAAGCGCCTGGATTCCAGCCTCCGCCCCGCGGCTAACGAAGGGAATGGGCTCTCTCTCCTTCCTTCTTCATTCTTTCACTTCTTTTTCTATTCGTCTCTCCTTTCGTTCTCCTATTCTCTGCTTTCCTCGCGGGAGGGTCGGTCCCATCTCCCCCAGGGAGCGTGGGGGGGATCGACGAAAGTCCCATTTAACGCCCTGGACCAGCGACGCCGCACTTCCGCGATATCGATGCATCGATAATAAGGCAAAAAGAGAGAGAAAGAATCGTGACAATGACACGAAGTTGACACGCGAAACCGGAGATAAACATGTTTCGAGCATGCGGGTGAACTTGTCCAGATCGACCGATATCGCCGAGAGTGATTCATCGGCGGTGACTCGTGGCCTTTTTTCTCCTCATTTCTTATGCCGACATCTCGGCCCGTCTTCTCCAAAACATTCTTCGTAATCGCATACGCATTCGCAGGATCGCGACTGATCGTCCGCGCGGATAGAAAAGAGAAGAGCGATCGACGTAAAATGCAATTAGAAAAATGTCGAGAGAAATATAAGATCAGCCTAATTGCACGAGAAAAAGGAGGAAAAAATATGTTTCCATAATTCTTCAATTATAACAAATAAATTCTCATCTTTACGAAAGAGATTCTCAACCAAAATATCCTTGATTTTATCTCTATCTAATAAGTTTGATTCTATTTGTATCTGATACAAATTTTAAAAAGTAAGAATTATATAATAAAATATAAATCTCTTTTTTTATATTTACATAATTTTTTTAAAATTTTGTATACTCTCCCACACTTACACGATATCTTAATAATTTTCTATCTTATCAATATTGGTATTCATGATACTCCGATGTTAATCTCCCAAGTATCCCCGAATCGGAGCATCTTCCAAGACGATGTGCATATTTCTCAAGGAGGAAACCGGACAGATGGGAATAGTTGCGTATCGACCTGGCTGAGTTCGCAAGCAAAATCGGAACGTCCGTGGTCCATGGCGAGAGAGACGATCCGCGCGAGAGGCGAACGTCTCGAGAACGGATCTCGACGGGCCGGCGGAGAGGATGCGAATTAGCATGATGCGGTTCCCCGATAGCGCCGAGTGCGCGCGCGGCGTAAACGTGCAGTATACGTTACGGTGTATGCAGATTCGGTATACCGTTACCAACCACCATCGTAGTCATCTACCCGATTCGCTCGCTCGCTCGCCTTGGCTCGTACCTTACCTACCCACCAGGCCGCGTGACGTCGTAGTCGCAATCAGGCGATACCGTCTCCAACGTGCCGGATTAACCGCATCTCTCGGTCCGTGGTTTCTCCTCGTTAAAAGACTCACCGCTCGGGCTGATGCGCCGCGTCGCGATTCCCGATACAAGTCGCTACTGTACTTTGTTTGTACCGTGTTGCAACGTGTACGTAGATATCGTTAATTATCGCAAGATATAAATCGGATTAATCAATCACAAAAACTCGAGAACCTTAAGTATGACATTCTATGGTTTCTAGTATTTTCTACGAAACAATTAATAAATATTATTTTTTAATGAGAGATTTAATATCTTTCTATAAAAAATGAGAAGTTTTACAGGAAAAATATAAAAATATTTATTAAATAAAAATAATTCCAATTTCTCTCTTTCTTAGGATTAAATTATTTTAATACTATATTTGAGAATGTAAGTAGTAAATGCT
>NW_021850773.1:358575-376563 GCF_003651465.1 Formica exsecta
TATTATTAATATTATTAATAGTTTATTATTAATGCCTAAAATATATGTTGAATAATCAATTAAAGTATTAAAAGTAAAAAATCAAATATTAAATCTTTCTTCTAAATCGTCTTCCAGAAAAGAAATAAAAGTATGCCGATTATGAGAATTTCATGCAAACTTCCATGAAATAAAATCCCTTGAAAATTTAAATCCAGGATTACAATCGATCAAAAGAACTATTTTTTTCCCTATCAGATTGAATAGAGAGCGCTTCTCTAACAAATTAAAGACTATTTAATCTCGAAAGGAGAGATTGCTAACGGTAGATTTTTCACGTGTAACGATTAAGTAAAGTCATCGCTGATTTCAATGTTGGAGGTCGTTTCGAATCAAGCGTTCGAAAGCGGTACCGTAAATCGCGGTAAAGTATGTATGTACATTGAAGCCACAATGAGAGATCTATCTTCCACTCGGGGTCTTACGTTACTTTCCTTTGGCGAACGATAATGCTACACGTCAGAGCAACGTGGCTTCATTAGCGCGCGCGCGCGCGATTACAGATCGTCGCGCGAAGCCTCGATACCTCAATAAAGCGGAAGAATCGCGCGAGGATTATTAAAGGGGGGACCTTGACGTGTGTTGCGCGCGCATACCGGAGAGATCTTACCAGGAATCCTGAGCGATCTCTACGAACGCGTGGCGTATTCTCGAAGAAGTTCGCGAGACGTGGATTGATGATCCTGGCGCGCAGTTCGAAAACAGGGAGGGGGAGGAAGGGGAAGGGGGAGGGAAGGCCGAGTGGAAGGTATCCGTCCCAGGGAGAGGAAAAAAAAAACGCATCGAGGTCGAACCTATACCTTTCTTCTTTTCGCGCACACGGACACCTCGGCGCGCGTATGGCTGCGTGTAGCTGGATGTTCCTCATCTGGATGCATGTATCTGTGTGTCCACACGCGAGGGCAAAACGCGTACGACGTCCCGACGTGACGTATACAATGTGAAAACGCGCCATGGTATCGCTCGAAATAATTATAAACATCGGGGAGTGACGATCAATCTTCCGCTCTCCTTCTCGATAATAATAAACGAATTACCGGGGGACGAGATGCGCGGAGAGCCCGTAAGGATCGGAAGGGAAAAAGACGGAGGGACAAGACGGTCAGGGGGGAGGGGGGGCAGAAGGGGGCACCCCCTCTTTCACCTTCCCACCTTCCTCCGGATGAGACGGGGACGAGCACCCGCGGAGCGCGTGATTTAAAATGTTAATTCCTTTCGTTCACGGCGACAGCCGCGTTGATTAAGACGGACCGGACGCGACGCGGTAGAGGAATTTCATTAGCGCTCGTAACGTACTACGACTTAGAAATTTAAAACGATCCACGCCGGGAGAACACGCGGACGGAGACAGAACGCGTGCGTGTCTATCCATCGTAGCATCGCGGAAGATTTGCCAAGCATTTTCAGATGGATGTGCCGTGAAAGCGTTTCTCTCCGCGTCAAGCGGATTCTAGAAACGTCAAGCGAACGATATACATATTTCGACGTCTTTCCTTTTCTAATCGAAATACACTTGGTGATTTTTAAGTCGAATGTAAATTAAGACTTGTCCAAATTTGCATAATCACCGAAAGTTTATGTTTAAAGAGAGAGAAAGAGAGAGTTCAACTAATCAGATGCATAATATATAGAACCTGAGCATATTTCTCTTTTTTATTAACAATTTTGATTTCGCATGGAAACATTTTACGCATTTTATTATTTCTGGAAGCGCCGTTTTATTGCGGTTGCGCGTCCTCATGTTTGCCGTTCGATGAACAGTTATCGAGGATTTGCATAATTTGCAAGAGACGAACGGTAGCGCAATCGAAAAATACGCACGATATGTAATCGCGCAAGTACTCTCTTGTTACGTCGTCGAGATAGTCGCGAGTTTTCTCGAGGATTTCGGCGCATGTTAATCAACCATTGCGTGCATAAATATTCCGATCGCAAACGTAGTTTCCCGTAGAATTCAGTCGCGGATATGACGTCGATCGTTTGCTTACAAATGTACCGACGTTTCCTGTATGCTGATTAATTTATTACGAGGTGATCCGTTGTTATCGAGAGCCATTAGCGACCACGTATTCATTAATCTTCCGTGTAGTAAGGTAACTTTGCGATGATATATCATTTACACATATTCTTTGCTCAAACTAAGCAACCCCCATGTAATTTTAGTATACACTATCATTCTTTGAACTTTAATTGACTCTACACATGTCTGCATTTATATAACGGCTTTTCGACTAATGATCGAAAATGGAAGTTATATACATTGCTAGAAAAATCGCGATTATAATAATAACGTGTGTAAAAATATATATCGTCGGACCTTTAAAAAACTTGTACTAGAAATAATAATATAATGTTAACTTTAAATAAATCTCGATGACGGTTAATATAAACATCAAATTAATAAACAACGGCATAAAAATATTTTTGCTTATAAAAAAATAATTTTATAAGCAAAAATATTTTTATGCCAGAATATAATAACATAAAGTATTTCTCAGTAAACGGATAAATATAACGACATTAATCAATAATGTCTCGCTTTACATGATATATTTATCACATACACCTCACTTGGTTTTTTATTTTACATTCTAAAAACTTAAATGACCGATCTCTTAACACCTAACGATCACATTTACATTTTATTTTCAGTATTGAGGAATGCAGAGAGAGATAGAAAGAGCGTGGAATTAATATCCTTACGGGAGAAGAAATATTGGATCATTAACATAAACTCTACGGCCACGCTCCTAACAAGCTCGCGAGTTAACATTTGCTCGTCGCGAACAAACACAACTATGGGAGATCGGTGGCCGTGTCTTCGATTACAGTCGTGAGACTTTCCAGCGTGTCATCGGTTTATATCGCCGGCCAATATTTCTCGCATCGGCGCTGATATCTTAACAGGATGCACGCGGCGCCTCCTCTCTACGCGCGCGATACGTTTTCCACGGACCTAAATACCTCGCAGGTGAAACTCGACGCTTCATCGTCATATTTATCGATCCGCGACACCTCTCTGTTTTATGATATTTTACGACGCGTCGCCAGGAGAGGTGCTAATTGCCCGGCATAAAATATTGCAATTATTGTTACTGGCCTGCCATAAAGCAGAAATCTCGTGAAATTGCAAAAGAAAATGCAAACACGTGTATCGAATACCTTGCAAATATTTTGCATGCCTTCCTGGCGCATTTCCAAGTGCTCAAGTACTGCGATACTCAAGGTAAACTTGCATTTAACGGGGCAACGAAATTTATAATATAGTTAAATATTAATTATATTCTCTCTCTTTTATAATACTAATTTAATACTCGATGGCATAGTAGGATATTGAATAACTTATCATCTCATTTCTAAATATTAAATAACTGACAAGTACATCACATTACTTTCTATTTTTTAATGATTGCTTCCTTGACGCGATTCATCATAGAAATCCGAAACAATTTTACAATAAATACACTTCAGGGACCATCGATCTTGTAAGATCGCTTCATCAAAATCGAAATGGAATAAGACGAGAAGCATTTTAAGTTTGCAACGAAGATAGAGAGAGAGACACGACTTTTCGCAAAAGAAAGAGCGGAAGAAGAAGAGCCGTCCGCCTACGATCTCTCCTCGGCAACGGTGACGACCTACATGAGCCACTGCTGTACGAGGTCATTGGGTCATCGGTTAGGCGTCGTGCAAACGTTATCCTCGAGCTATTTGCCTTCGCTCACCGTTTAACAAAATCCCTCGAGCGCGCCCGATCAACACGATCACGACTGTTACACGTTCGATCAACCCGCGATGTGCCAGTTTCTCGTTCCTTCTATTGGTTCCTATTTCTCTTACTGTCATCGACGGCGCTTCCTCGTGCGCTCTTCTTCAAATCAGCATTGAATTAATGACGAGAGGAGCACGACGCGCGATGACCTGAATATCGTATCAATATCCGCGTCATCGATTCGATTGGCTTCGATTGGAAGAGGAGTGCAATAGATTTTTATTGATTTAGAAATTAAAAGATTAAAGAGAGAGAGAGAGAGAGAGAGAGAGAGAGAGAGAAAAGATTAGATACTTGTAATATTAAAAGCTGAAAAATTAATGCGCATGTATAAGTGAAATTTGAAAACTTTTATAAATAATTATAATCGTTACATGAAAAAAAAAAAAATTATCTAATTAATATAATAAAAATAAATTCTGTTATATTTTTTATTTGAAGTTTTTTTTTTTATTTCACCTCGATAAAGTATTCCTCAAATCTAAAAAATTTTTTCCTCCTGCGCGCAAACATTCCACATACGTAAATGAACGCCAAGTTCTTCGTGGTCCATACATACGTCCCTTCGAGCAAAAAGGTTAATTCCCGCTGTACGCGGACCCGCAAGAAAAATATACATCCACGTAACCGCCCTACGGCGAATCTACCTCGGAAGGCTATAATAACATCAGAAGCGCTTCCTAGTCCCGATCTCTGATGTCTCTTTCTTTCTTTCAGAAGAAAAAGAGTATTGCGACTTCGTATTTAATATATATATATATATAACATCTATTGTTGAATATACTCTGTGCCTCTCCATGCGCGATTAAAAGATTTCTAGTTCATAAAAAAACTGGATCTAATAGAATAAAGCTTGTATAATTAATTGCGATATTGTGTTATTTCCTACTATTTTAAATCAATTTACATAAAAATATCGCAAATGCCATTTATTTTATCTTGTTTTTATCCCAATATATTAAAACAAGAATAAGTCACATTTGCATGGCCGCCGATGAAAATGTGAATACGTCTCGATTACGAGAAAAACATTGATATGTATGACACAGCAGTTCGAGGAGAGATCGAAATTATTCTTATCATTATCAATTCCAGCGAATTTCTTCGATTCACTTCATCGTCGAGTATTCAACGATGCGTTTCATAAATCTTTCTCGAAAATCGTAACGTGTCTGAGGAATTGACATGGGTCAATCATCGACGATGAAAAAACGCAAGACGAGAGCGGAGCGACGAGGTGAGCGAGCGAAGCGGAACGGAATGTAGGATGACGGGCGAGAGGAGATCGGGCAATATGCAACGTATCGCGTGGCTGATGCGGCACGAAATGATTTTTACATATCTAATAAATGGGTGTCCGTGGATATCCTCGGGCGGCAATTCGGAAGTGCCAAACGAGAGAGAGAGAGAGAGAGAGAGAGAGAGAGAAAGAATAGAAACAAAACAAAGTGACGGGTCTCAATGCTATTAAGATTTTCACGGTATTGTTCCGTTATAATACGAAGAAGTATACAAGATTGCCTGTGTTAAAAAGACGAAAGAGAGAGCGAGAGAGATTTTCGTCTAACGGCAAATTTATTCGTTTACGAGATTTCGCTCAAATTTAATCGAAAAAGCAAAAATAAATAATTTGAATCGTTATAAGATATATAAAATCTTGAGTTTTTATTTTTGTTGATTTAGAAAATTAATATAATCCAATAAATAAATTCCCAATAAAATTACTCATTATATTGTTAGATGATGCATTATATCAATAAATAGCGAAAGCAAAAATAAATAATTTAAATAATTTGAGATAATTTGAATTATTTATAAGATGTATAAAATATTAAGTTTTTATTTATGTTAATTTAGAGATATAATAATCCAATATAAATCTAATAAAACTTCTCATTATATTATTAGATGATGCATTATATCAATAAATAGCGATCTTGATCTACTCTCTTCTCTTTCATATTCTTTAGTAGAACATTTTTTTAGAGCGATTAAAAATGAATGGGGCTAAAGGCGCCTGACACTTTGCCAGTATGTTGAAATGATATTTTTCAATCTAACGACAACCTTCCAGAGTTTTACGTAATTCTGCCGCGTGTCGCGATGCTCGTCAACGCCGACGGGGCCAGCACGATAGTGTAGTGATAGAATCGCGTATATATGTATACGAGTTGTGGAAAATCAAGCTAGTGTAACGGCCTAGCTGCAAGGCCGTTTTGCGACTCGCTGCGACATATAGATCGTCTAATAATTATTAGATGTACAGCAGGCTACTCGCGCGAGCTGCTTACCCGCTGGGCGGTTGCACTTGTTCCGACAACCTTGGCACCGAGCCGGTTCTCACGATCTTTCCGCAACGTTCTAAAGATTTCTTTACGAAACGTCTTTACGATGCGTGCGTTCTCGACGCAATGCGTCGTCGTCTTTTAAGATGTTTAAACCCTCGCCTTATCATTTCACTCCATTTTATTTATACGCCCTGCCAATTAATTCAACTACGTTCATCGTGTACCGGTATATTACTCATTCTTCTCTCTTTCGTGAGAAAAGTGGCATAATTCGAAACTCTCGCTGATCGCTATTACTGAACTGGATCGCTATTACCCGAATAGAGAACTGCTATTAGTCCGATAGGAGGTACCAGCACAAATTAGATGTTTCTTTTACCAGAATTTATCAGAGCGCAATCATCACTACGTCCATTATTATCATGTTGAAAACATGTTTTTAGCCCGAGTACAAGCAACTGATCTAACATTTGCATTCGTATCCTTATGCCTTATATGATTAATGACTGGATTTACATAAGAATATAAGCTAGTTATATCTGATAAATCGTGTCTGATAAATCTAGTATAAATATATCTATATTTTAATAAATCACATTTTTCAAAAAGTTTTTCAAGAGCTCAAAATTTCAAACTAATCGTGATTTTGTAACATATTTATTGCAGTTTTTAGCTATCTTATTTTAATACAAAGCGCATAAAGAAATTTTCAAAATTAGCATTTTTTTTTCAAATATATATATTTGAAGTTCTTGATTGATATATTTCTTATTTTCTTGAAATATATTTCTTACGCAAAGTACGATACGTGCAATCGTTATTAACCCTTCAAATCTCTCCTCGAATGGGACTTTACACGATAGTCTCACATACACACACACACACACATAAAGACGCTAATGCCACGTTTGGGATAGCTTTCGAAACATTGCCTCGCGTTGTCGAGGGCTCTCGATAGTCGAGCACGTCCCCGCGATATCGCGACGCGAATCATCATTTAAGGGGCGGCTATGGAAAGGTCAGGAGCACCAGGATTCCCCTCGAAGACTTTAAAGGTCTGTATTCCGGTCCTTGTGCGAACATAAGAGACGTAAATGCGACATCTGAAAGTTCATCGCCACGATTTTTAGGAGAAAAACTATATGCAACAAAATATTACGTTTATTTAAAAATTTAGTAAGATTGAGTTCTTTTTGATTAGTCTTTGACTGTAACCATTTATTTTAAAGTGCAGTGTAAAATTTGTATCACAGTTTAATGATAAGTATCAATTTCTATAGAATCATAATTAATAAATTTGTAGAGTCTTATACGCGGTTTTTAAAACTTTTTGTAATAAAGTAAACAGAAATAATAAAATTTGTAATTAAACTTTTCTCTTGCTTTTCTTAATATAATCAAGATTCTAGAATCTATAAATTTAAAATTTGTCTGAGAATCTTTACACAAGATTCTTAACTTTTTTAATTTACGATAAATGTTCAAGTCTATTCAATATGAAAGCTTCACAATACTAATTAATACATAAATAAATAAATAAATAATATTAATTAATTGATAAATTATGGAAAACTTTTACAAGTATGTGATTAATATTCAGATATTAAACAAATGTTATTCCTTGAACAATTACTATGTAAAAGTTACACATATTTATTGATTGTCTCAATGATAGCATATAAAAAATCCCATAAATATAAAGTGTCGTTTCACGCGATGTTATTCGATTGATGATCTTACACGATTTCAAGATTGATCGATTATGCGGAATCGTTCACGAATATTGAGAGATTCCTACAACGTGTCTACGAGGATGAGCGTGTAATCCTAATCCTAATCAGGGGCAACATGTTTCCCTTTTCCGGACGCACGTGTTCGATAAGTTCGTTAGCTCAAACTTCTGGGCGGTGAGCAGTCAGGTTTACGACAGGATCGCCCCGGGCGATCCTTCGTCCTGTTAGGAGAACTCCACCTCCTTCCACTTCATCTTCTTCGCGCGCGCGTGTTACGTCACGCGCGACCGTATTTATAAACGCGTGTCGTCACGTGCCCGAGTTAATTTCCTGTCCCGACGAATCATAACCCGCTTCGTCGACTTCTCGACTCAACTTGAGGTAAAGCGGTGCGGAATCGCGTCGAGGCTAAACTTCTCGCGGGCGAGATTCGAGTCGCGTACGGCCTGGTTAAAATATTCCCATGAAGATACCATCGTGTTTGGCCCACTTTCGATCATGAGCACGTATTCACTAGTCGCAGATACCTCGTCGATTATTAAACTAATGGTTTCCGTAATCATAATTGAGAATGTAACTATAAATTACGAATTGAAAAAAATTTCATGATCAAAGTTTAATATATCGTCAGTAACTATATATCTAATCAAAACGATTGCGCATGAAGCTGCGTTTCAAAATGTCACTATGTCTTTGCTCAGTCATCAAACAATTAAAAAATAATTTTTATTTATCTTAAGAATCATATATATATATATATCATAAGAAAATACAATCTAAAGTAAATGCAAATGAATGCATTAAATGAGAACTCAAAATTCGATATATAACCATCAAATAAATAAATAAATTATATGCATATTTAGCATAAACTGTCAATCTCTCATTTGACTCTACATTTTCATAAAAATATATTACATTTATTCTCCGCAAGTGCATGAATTTAACGTTCGCCCTATCGCGGCGACAATCGTATCGGGAATAATCTCTAGTCCCGTGCATTTCATCTCGCGGGAAGGAGGAAACGAAACGGATGATCGGGATTTCACGAGCGCAGGACGATCCTCCCTGGAGCTCGCCTCGAATCCGGCCGGGACTTTCGCAGCGGCTCTCGAGAGAGTTAATCGCGCCGCGATTAACGGTCGTGATTGCGACTTGCTCGGGCGAGTCCCGCGATGGACCCGGGATCCGAGGGGCGTACTCGATCATTTACGGGCCCTCGGCATGCTTTTCCACCGTGGCCCCGCTCGCTGCGCGCAGATCCGAGATACGCCCGCAAAGTTTCTCCGTTAGAAGGGAAAAAAAAAACAAGGAAAGAAACGCGACCCCTCAAACGCCCCTTCGATGAGGTTTTCACTTAAAACGCGCACAAATGTGCGTGATCGGTTATCGTAGTAATTGTAAAATAATCGGCTCCGTATCGTCCTAAAGCTCGCGTCTTATATCCTTTCTCGATACCAACCTCGATACAGTGCGCGTCTTGAAGTAACATGCGTTGTTTCAAAGTCAAAGTTCCAATAATTTTTATACAACGATATAAATGCATTTGTTTTTTACTCAAAAAATAAAAGAAATTTAACGTATTATAATTACGATAAATAAATAAAATTCTCGGCGGGCTTTGTCACGCCCGACTGATTGTGAGCGTTCACAATTTGCGGTCGTTTAAAGAGACAAAACGTCTGTCCCGCCGCATCGCAAAAATATCCGAGATATCTCTCGTTAGATTCGCGGGGTGCGGATGAGTATTTTTCGCGGAGATCGAGGAGGCGTTGGAGGATGCCAGACAAGAGAGAAGTCGAGGGATCGCGGGAAGAGAGACAGAGAAAGAGAGCGAGAGAACGAGGGGGAGAAAGAGAGAGAGAGAGGCGGAAAGAAAGAAAGAACAGGCCGAATACACCTGCGGATATCGAGACAGCCGACCGACCGGGAGAGAGAACCAGTCGACGCGGAATAACTGGTATTAATACGTCACGTAATTACCGGGCGCGAGGGGATATATACCTGTGTGTATACCTGGCGATGCCCTGGTCCGGCAGGGTGGCCAAAGTCTCGCTTCGAGAACGGGCTGTTGGACTATGAAGAAAGAGAGAGAGAGAGAAAAGAGGGAGAAGATGCCATAACTGCACGCGCTCGCGCGCGCGCGCAACACAGCTTCGCACGCACGCACGCACGCACGCAACGCACGCACGCACGCACGCGGGAGGGCTCGCTTTTAGACTCGCGGAAGATACTCGGGTAAGGAGTATATGCAGGAGTAGCGCCGCGAGAGAGAGGAGGCAGTTTCCAGGCGAGAGCCGGAGGTCGCTCCGGGCCATGCTTCTGTTCCGAGCCATTATGATAATTTCGCCGGAAAGAAGGTTACCGACTTCGGCCGTCGGCGACCGCTTCTTCGCCGTTACCGCACCGGACACACCGTCGTCTCATCCGTGGGAGATCGTGTCCGAGAGGAGCGCGAGCGTCATTATGATGACCCGCTAATTCGACGCTGCCGATCCCGTCCGCGGCAAGTTCCCTCGCATGCTCGACCAACGACTTGGACGTGTGTATTATATAGACACACTTTGTGTAGAAACTTTATCGTTATTTATGAAAACGTTTCCAGGAATGTTAAAATTTTCAGAGAATACTCGAATTGACGTCTTGGTGTTACAGGAAAAATTGCTTCTCTTCATCAATTTTACTATTTCAAAGTGTCATATGACACTTATATATTTTCTTTCTTTTTTCTTAATATAAATCAAATATTTTTATTTGTTTTAATATTCCATTTTATGTAATCCATATATGTATATATCACAATGGTTTTCAATATTTTTTCTTCATCTCGCTATTTTTTTTCTAACTTTTAAAATAGCTTAATGGCTATAGTCACATTTAAATATCTTTTTTATTATTATTTATTGTATATAATGTGATAAAATAAAACTCAACTATCTGTATTATCAAGATAGAATTTTACATAATGAGAATTTCTCATTTTTACATTCTATTAAATACAAATTCTATTGAATTATTCTTGTACTTTCTTGGGAAAAGGATTTGACAAACGAACGAATCCGTCTCATCTCTCGAGTCGCGATACATCACCAGTCGAGAGAGGGGGCCGAGAACGCGGAATTTACCGCTTGGATAGCGAAATTTATTATTGATCGGACTTAACGACGAGAGCGCGCGCTCGCGTGTTATCGCGCGCGCAATCGACGGGGAGGCTGAGCGATCCTCTGACGCGTATGAAATTTATTACGCTACATTTATCGCAATCAAGAGCGCGTATCGCGCACTTCTCGAACTTTCATACGATTCTTCAAAATGCTCTTTACCGTCAGCGTCGCTAGCCCGACGTTCTCTCCGTCGATCTCGTCGTCGACGAGATATCGAGATCGCATCTTCGGAGAGCGGCCTGTCGCGCCGCTACGAAGCTGTATACGACCGACGAAGGACGAAGACCGCGGGATGTACGAACGGAAAGAAGACTTGGCGAGAGAGAAGAGGCGCGCAGACGAGAAGGGAAAGGAAGAGACGGAGATTGAGAAAGGGAGAGGTCGTTGGAGGTTACAAGGTTACACGCGTCCAGAACGGAACCCCGTGCGCTCGCGCGCGAGCGAGTGCCCGCCTAAGGTTCCCACGGTGCCTGCTCGCGGCGAGGCCCCGGCTCTCTCGCATGCTACTCCACGCTATGCTCTTACGCTATACGAGCAACATTAAGCTCGAGGAAGGCATGGAGAAACGAGCGACCCGGGCGAACTTGGCGAGGAACGACGAAGATAGGCAACGGTGATGCGAGAAAGTAAGAAAGAGAGAGAGAGAGAGAGAAAGAGAGAGAGAGAGTGGTCGGAAAGAGGTGGAGCGCACCTCTCTCGATGAGAGGGAGAGAGAGAGAGAGTGGAACGGGAGGAGGAAAAGGAGGTGGAGGGTGAAGGTGGGACCACGCAACAATCATATACGCGGCGCGTTATTAATATCTGCTTTCGTTCACCTCCGCCCGCCGCGGTGATTCGTAAGCGCGGGATCTCCGCGGACCGAACTCGCTCGGGCTTATGCGCGGACTGGTTCCGAACAAGCATCTCGCAGTCGCGAGAGACGAGAGCGAACGACTCTCTAAGAGTTTTATGGGTTAGAGACTAGCCCCGCAACGTGAATAATGCGCCGGCCGTGCTCGCGTGCGTGAATTACGCGCCGTGAAATTACGTACGTGGGACTTCGTAGTTTTTCGTTCGGGAATGAAAATCTCGTTGATGACGAGTTTGTTGAACGGCGAAATCGCCTGACGATGAAATATCATTTTATTTTATCATTTAGACTTGTTCGAATCTGGCTAATGTTAATCCTTGTAGGTCACACATTTTTTTTCGTTCTGTTCCCGGTCACATATGGGTCAAAATGTCTTATCGCTGTTTTAGCTGTCTAAAAGTGCTTGAAAGAAAAAAATCTACAAAAATTTATTATATATTCTTTAACATCTCTGTAGAAAATAATTATGTACAACAAAAGTCAAAAAAATTTAAGACATTCGGGATATTCTGTTGTTAAAATATCGATAGAGGATCAAAATAATTCACATGTGATATTTAAGAATTAATATTAACAGCAATGTTTTATTCAAACCTAAGACAATAATTAACTTTGTTTTAAGAATAAATTAATAAGAAAAATAAATTCAATGACGATGTAGTTCGATAATAAGTTGCTCTTATAATAAAATGCTTTTTCCCTGTTGATATTGTTTTGAAATAGTCTCGATTAAATAACACATTTCCTCATTCTATGACATTTTCGTCTCTCGTAGAATCGGTTTGAATCCACCGATCTTCAATGATTTCGATCAAGAATCCAGTCAACTAGATACATCTCCCTCTTATCTCACAATCGAGATGCAGCGCGATGGTGCGAAACAAATAGGCTTAAACGTTGCAGTTTACCAGACAGACGCTTAACGGCATCGACCGCTCAGTTTCCGTTAATCCGCCGTACATCGCCGGAGATTACATCCGCTCGTTGGGTATTAACATCGGATACTGCGCGTGTCTCCTCAGATTTCATCGCGATTGTCGAGACGCAACCCGAATCATTTATCGCGCGAATCGCGACGAAAATACAAATAGAAACGATACGCATGTACGTGGGAGAGTCCTCGTCGTCGCTGAAATTTCTCGACGACGTCCTTCCAGCTTTCCGGTTCGCGAGCGCTCGCTCTTTTGGTCCTCGTCTTCTGTTCCCCTCCCCCGCTTTCTTCCCTTCCATTCGTGATATCAAAGCGGGATGCATTACTCGGCCGTGATTCACCTGTTCGAATTCCGAGCGCGAATTGCACGCTTCTTTCACATGATGGTGCACGAGCCTAAAAAAATTGGCGGCATCCTTACACGGGAGCCGCGTCGACTCCGGGCTCGTCGACTTTCCCACGCTGTTTACGTCGATGATGTCGACCGATGACGGTCCGCGGAGACCCCGCGCACGCGAACAGGCAGACCGCTTGTCCGCGCTATCGCGTGTTTTATGCGCCCACGTATTATTCTTACCTCATCACCGACTTCTTACTTCATCCGTAATTTTAGACGTACAAACGGTAGGAATGCGATTTAGCTTTCATTTGGCGTCGTTCGTGCCGTTGAATTGGAGCTACTTACGCGAGAAACTTTATTATCGCGCTATCGGATGGAAAGGCGCGATGTAATGAAGGTACTACTCAGTTCAAGGGATACGTGATTTATTTTTCTCGGTGAAATTGTGTGTGTGAAATTATCAAAGAATTCAAATACCTCCGAGTCTGAAATTTATGTCCCTGTCGATACCGGATACGATATTTCTCGGTCTTTGTCGAGCTAGCCAGCGCGTATCGAATCGCCCCCGTGAATGCGTGAATCTAGTTACCGTGCCCGGCGGCCCCCGACAACGGCGGTGATAAATAGCGATTTAATGAAAGCCAAAGGTGCGCGAAAGAAAATTCTCGCGCGACGCGATTATCGAGAGTGAAACCCGGGCCTCGCGATTCCGCATCGCGGACAAAACGCCTCTACGCGCTCCAACCGCGGCATCCGCACTCTCCACTTATTGGCACGTATTCGAGGAAACGTCGTAATTGCCGCATCCTCGAGAAAGAACGGAGAAAGGGGACCGCGCGAGAGAAAGACGGCGGAAACTCGCCGCGATGCAAATAACGGCAGCTTCAGCGGCGGAACTTCATCTGTCTCGCATCGCGCGAACCAGCTTCTTCTCTCGAGATAGACGTGGGCAGACATGTATCTCTCAAGACCGGGTCTTGAGAGCCGGTATAAGTTCGATGAGTTCAGTCTAAGGGTTCGACGCAACGGTTGTCTAGCGCGCTGTTTCTCGACAGTTGGAAAATTAATCCAAATTTAATCTTGATACACTTTTAAATTAATTAAAAATATAATTAAGAGAGTAAAAGAATGGCCATGTTGCGTATATGGAAAAGAAGCTCTAGTCGTTTTCTATTTTTTACATAGGTAATTTTGATTAATTTATCATCTAATGTACTAATACAGCTTGAAGGAGAGACTTAAGTATTTATACTTGCCATTGCCTCTAGCAAAAAAAAAAAGTATGAATAGAGATGTTAATTGATATAAATTGAAGCATTGCGAGATTTGTCGCTGTATTGAGGAAAATATAATCAAGCGTAGCGATAAACGACCTCGATGCGACTATCTTGAATCTTGAAGCAAGCTGTATAACTAGACATGATATTAATTATTCTCGTGACGCCAAAACGTGTTTTCTACAATGTCATATATTTCTTGCTTAAAATGTGTAATATTCTTCCAAAAACGCTTGATATATTTCTATGAATTAATTACGTCCTTTTGATTAAATTATAAGAAAATATATTTATATCCAAAATCGATCGACGATTCGCAAATATATCCGTCTTGAACGAACGAGATGATGACTCGGCCGTAATCAAATATGCGCGTAATTAAATTGTAATTAAGATTATATGTTTTTAAGTCGGCGTAAACAGAAGTCTGGAAAAGCGAATAATGACGTAGACCATTTCTAGTGTATCTACTATACTATATCTGCTCGAGAGAGCGCGTATAAAACCGCGCATAAAGCTGACATAGCAGGCCTTTTGCAGCTGAACTTTCACATTCTGATTGGAACACAGTGAGCTCGGTGCTGCGGGAGTTCCTAAGGTCACAATTCGAATTGATTTGCTGTTGTTCCGAGTCAAAAGTCGTTTATTTTTAATCGTGTATATACACATTTGATCTAATAACACACATTAATCTAATTTTATATAGATTTAATTATACATTAAATTTTAAAATACATGCTAAATTAAATATATATATATATATATATTAAAAAGTAATGATCTCTCTAGATATATTTTCCCTTCTTTCACATATCATGAATCCATTTAATATGAATTCTTAAATATACACATAATAAAATATTTATACTATTATCATAATATAATTTTCAATATTTGTTTATTAAAATTTCTCAAAAAAGATAATTTTTGACGTTACTAATTATTATAAAGGATTAATTTGATATATCAATAAATAATAATAATTTATTCATTTCTGAAATTATTATATGTTTATATATATAAACCCACATAAATAATATGACCGTTTAAATAATTTTGTGTAAATTCATCAAACTACGTAGTTTTATAATTTATATACAATATTGTTTGCTGATTTATTAAATAATTTTAATCCTTTGCTATATTCCACCCTTTGAGAGATGTTCCACTCTATGAATACGTAACTCTTATTAACCTCTTAAACTCTTACGATTCATGTTAGATTACGAAAACCATAGATAAGATTCGTTCGTATTAAATCAAAAATTCTAGAGTAGCAGTAAAGCGTTTCAATTCTAATGTTTCTGTTTCGCAACAGCTCGATGCGCAGTCGATGACAATGCGAATTGAGCGCACGAGTAAAACTTCAATGTCAAATTTCCGAGGATACGCCTCGTCGAATATTCAGTGGCGATAATTCCACGCGCGCGTGGATCTGAGAAAAAGAGGGGAAAAAAAAAAAACGAAAAGCCCGACGTGTTGACGATAGAGTGGAAAAGCTCGTGGTGAGCTTGGATTGGCCGAGGATGAACAAAAGGCGCGAGTTTACGCGCACAAGGTGGACCTTGCACCGCTGAATATGCATATCGGACTCGGCCGCCGATCGTAATCCCCCACAGACGGTGTCAGGCTCTCTTGACCCGACAGTTTTGTCATGGTAATGCGCCTACTTTGTATTTTAATGCACGGAAAGAGATTATACGGGTAAATATGGGGATACGTGGTCGCTCCGCGCGCCAGGAAGCTTGTGCGATCGATGAAGAATTTTCGGAGTAGGCGAGTTGTAGTGTTCTCGAATACTATGCTAATAAAATCTTTATTGCTCGTCGGTTAAACAACTCTTTGTCAATTTCTCCTCGGTAGACGTAACGGGAGATCTAAACGAGAGAGGGATTTTTTATTACAACGAGAACTCGCTGTAATTCTATCTAATTATAGCTTAGTTTAATTATATACTTTAGTCAGTCGTGTACTGTTTCGAGTCGATTATACTGCACGTTGCGCAGACGTTTTTTTGTTTTCTTTTTTTCTTTCTTTTATTTTTGAGAAAATTGTTAAGGCTGTAAAACTGCAATTACTACTGATAAATGGTGCGCAAAAACGTTTGAAAATTTCTCATTATATCTAGTTAAACTATTCAAATCTATTTAATATTTAAATGCCTATTTTCGCTCTCTCTTTCCAAGGCCCCTAAAAATATTTTCGATTTTCATGTATATGTATATGTTTAGAGATTTATTTACGTCAATAAACTAAAATACTATTCCTTATTAGATCAGATTAATTTGGAAATATGTGAGAAAAGAATTTTTCTTATCACATACATATTCCGATGAAGCGTTCTTTCTTTCGCGAAAACGAATCAAAGCGGAAATCTCTTTTTAAAGTCCGATATTAAAGGCTGCCGGATCAGACACACGCGGTTCTCTCGGAAGAGATTAAAAAAAAGAAAAGAGTATAGATCGCGCATAAAAGGCGACCTAGAAAATAACGGCGATCAAGTGGAGCGGAGCGACGACGACGCGCGATGCTATTAATTGTAATTAGCGGTGAAATCCCGTCAAAGTCGTCCACGAGTCGCAGCCTTTCCGCAACCTTTCCGCAGCCGCGGGGAATACGTGACCGATCGATTCGTCGCTATCGAGTCGAGTGCGAAGCGAAACAAGGATCCGGCGCGTTGCGTATCGACGTTTATCTCGCTGTAACGGTATCTCGAACCGCGACTCTTGTCTCTTGAATTTTTATACGAGAGGATTTCTCTCTATACAAACGTCTGCTAATTTACGGCTTCTTGGATAACCAGAAATCATTTTTTTATTGATTCAGCAATGCCGAGCCGCACAAATAGTCTTTGAATTATAATAGTTTGAGAATATAAGAACTCTCGGAAATTATAAAATTTGATGCGTAAGATTCATATTTGAATTTAATTGGTTAAACCAAATAAAAAAAAAAAAAAATACAAATTACATTTAAATTGCATCTCAAGTAAATTAATGCTTTTTTTCAATACTTTACTTGCTAAGCTTTAAAATGCTCTTATAGCACATAACATTAAAAACAGGTTTTTTATATTTGAATATTATAGAAGTTTTATCTTTTTATATAGAAACCATTCGTAATTCGTGTCAAACTTAATATCGAGAATGAGTCAGCAGGTATTCTGCAAATCTAACGGTTAGTTTTTCGCGAGAGTCTAACAAGTAATGAGCTCCATCCGCGAAGATAGGTTGATTTTCTCTCATCAATTACTTCCTCGTGCGGCTCATCGGAACGACGGCGCGCGTATTCTTATCCCCCCGTGATGCGGATAAGAGCAACGAGAGGAGAGGCATCCGGGCGAGGAGAGGAGACTGAGAGCCGAGAGAATCTGGCTGCCGGCCGTATTACTAATCATTTCCCGGGTCCGAGAAACCCCGCTAATTGATTAAAGTCACGATCCTGACCCTGCCGTAATATCGGCAATCTCTCGCCGGCGTATACTGGCGAAGACAGAGCGAGGGAGAAGGAGATAAGTAAAGACGAAGAGAAAGAGAGGGGAAAGAAGAGAGAATATTCTTCCAAGTGGACGTCTCGCGCGCATTCCCCCCCCCC
>NW_021850773.1:376648-377258 GCF_003651465.1 Formica exsecta
CCCCCCCCCTTGATCTTTCCTTCTTCCGCTGTGTGTGTATGTATGTGTGTATGGGCACCTCTTTATTTTTCCCTCTCGTTGCTCCCTATCCCCCCGCCATTTTGGCTCACCTCGTCGTTGCTCGTCGTCGTCCGCGTTGTCTTCCCATTGTTGCTCCACCCGGCAAGGGAAACAATGTCTAATTTCAGTTAATGCGGCCATAATGGCCCCATCGTCGTTGCATCGGCCCGCGGAACTTCGACGCCGGGAGAGAGAGATAAGTGAAATCTGCGCCGGGGCACGGCACATTGCGACCGTCTATGTGTCCATCCGTATGTACACCTATACACACACATGCATACACACACACACATGACCGCGGCCACGACCGGAGCGCTGGATTATCGGCTGGCTGTCTTCGAAGATTTCATAACTGGCGGAGATCCCTGTGCGCGGTTGCGAATGTGTATGATTATCTGTGACCGGAGGGAAGGGAAAGGGGCAGAGCAACGGTCGATCGATGCTTGATCGAGTGATCACCCGACCGGATCGATCGATCGATCGATCGTAATATCGATCAATCGCGCGCGCGGTAGATAAATTGATAAATCCCTCCCGAGACTCTCTCTTC
>NW_021850773.1:377409-379935 GCF_003651465.1 Formica exsecta
GAACGCGGATACGTCGAGGGAAATTCTTGAGAAAATCTTGTTGCTTGAAAGCTTCCCGAGAGAGTATTAAATATTAATTAATAATTAATTTCACTCCGTACGTGATTTGATACCAATGTGTGATAAGAACAATCTAATTGCGCTATTATTATTAAGATCAACATATGGGTCAGTTTGACCGCAGATAGTTACGTGCAGTAAAAGATTTCTATATGATCACACAAACTTCTTGCTCTGAATATTTTTTTTTTTTTTTTTGTAAGTGGCGTTTATAAAAATTACCCATATTATGTATTTATTACTAAACACACATGTTTGTTGCTGCATTTAAAGAAATTTTTTTTAGCATGTAATAAATAACTAATATAATTAATATTTAAATAAACTAGGTATAAAAATTTTAAATATTGGATTGTTAAGAGAGAAATGAGAATAATTAAAAGTTAGTAATATTTCATAAGTTCTTGCTACTTTCGAGTTATAAACTTACTGTAAGTAATGTAACACTTTTCGAAATCTGTAATTAGTTCAAAATAACTGCCATTAGATTTAAAACGTGATTTTCACTGAAAGGACTAAACCGGAGCGCTTAATCGAAGAAATAAATGATACTGCGTAGGATTAGGTAATTATCAGAAAATCGCATAACCGGTAAACAGTCGGAAAGAAAGCGAAACGAGCTAACACAGACAGAAAGAGACAAGTATGCGTACAGATCGGAGCAAATGATTGGCGTGAAACGCGTGTAAATAAAGAACGTGAGAACAGGAAAAGAAAAGAGAAAGAGAAGAACGGTGGAGCATTGGAGAAAAGAAAACGCGCAAAAGCGGAAAGGCAGAGAGATAAAGAGAGGCAGAACAAAGTGAAGATGAAGGAAGAGAAAGAGAGAGAGAAAGAGAGAGAATTCGATACATTTCTGTAATTATAACGGGCGTGTGGGACGGTCGTTTGATAATGACTTTCTGAATGCAGGTCTCCGACGATGAAATTAGGGTTATTTGCCTCTCGAGTTCTCTCCACGTCTCTCTCGGCTCCCACCACAATCACCTTCCTCGTCGCCGGCGTGCGTCCTGTCTCCTTTTGTTACGGCATTAACGAACGTTCGACGATACGTATCTACATGCGCATCGTCCACGTGAGAGTTTACGAAATTCGAGATATGTATATTCATGCTTGTTACGGAAAAAATGTCGCAATGACACGGTGGGTGAACGCGTTTATGAGAAAAAGTATTCTATTGAAATCTTTAAAATAATCCCGCGAACCATCGGTGAAAAAAAAAAAAAAAATAAATAGAGATAATAAAATGCTATAACATATAATTTTTAATTTAATTTCTTTAATAAAATGCAGAGAAATTAGTTTCTTAATATCTTCTGAGAGAAATGATTTATATTTCTCGTGCACTATAAAACTTAAATATTTAAAGATCTTGATATGATGTTTTGACAAGAAAGCACCTCAGAAAAATTAAAATAGTAGAGTTAATAAACTATTTCTCTTTTACGGGCTAGCTTGTTTCATTTTGCCAATTATAATCCATGTGTTAAATCTTTATCATTAAATCTTTACGATCGCGAAGAGGAAACCGAAATATCGAAACTATATTTTTTTAACATGTTTTTAAAGCTATGATTCTTTCGACATAATCACGTGGAATAAATATACATCCGTGTGTAAATGGGTTAATTACTTCAGCACGCGCATAAATTACACTGAGCTGGTCATTTTGGCGCAGAGAATATATTGAGCGCACTGTTATTTTCCTTCTTTTTTTTCTTTTTCTCTTTTCTCTAAAGAAGAAAAAAATATCGAAACAGGCGCGAACTAACGGCCGTGGGTTGTAAAATACACAGTACAAATTTATTGCGAGAATATGGGAGAAACGTGCGCGCCGGCGAATGAATACGTTTCTAAGTTCCTCGTTTTAACGAGCGTATTAAGTACGTAACGGGGCCTTCTAGTCGCGAGTCGTTATCGGTGTATCGCGATGGATACACTCGATAGTTACGCGACCAACTAACTAAAGAGCGCCTCAACGTGATAAAACTAATCTCCAATTCCGTACTCGCAGACCAGAAAAAAATCGACTAATCACATGTTTTTTTCATTATAACGAAGACGAGTTCGAAAAACTCGGCCCCTCAAAAGGCACTTTACGCGTGTAAGAAAAATTAAATATGATATATAGGGTGATTTAAGCGCTCGAAGAACTACACACTGAGATTAACATCTTTGAAAACAACTAGAATAAAAAAGTCGATGTGTCAGTCAACTGCAGATGTGATGATTAAGCGATAAGAGAACTCTTAAAGTTTATATTTAAAAACTTATGTTTCTTATAAAAAAATTTTATGAGTTTCTTATCGCATTATTGTTTGGTTGCTTTAAATTTGTGCATATTTATTTAGTTTTTAGATTTTTTAGATTAGTGAACATTTTTTTCTGAGAACTTTATATCGTTTTTACGCCTCCAAAAATGTGCTTTAATATTATTATATTTTTCAATAAAAATAAAAATTAAAA
>NW_021850773.1:386204-403106 GCF_003651465.1 Formica exsecta
CTAATATAATTAATATTTAAATAAACTAGGTATAAAAATTTTAAATATTGGATTGTTAAGAGAGAAATGAGAATAATTAAAAGTTAGTAATATTTCATAAGTTCTTGCTACTTTCGAGTTATAAACTTACTGTAAGTAATGTAACACTTTTCGAAATCTGTAATTAGTTCAAAATAACTGCCATTAGATTTAAAACGTGATTTTCACTGAAAGGACTAAACCGGAGCGCTTAATCGAAGAAATAAATGATACTGCGTAGGATTAGGTAATTATCAGAAAATCGCATAACCGGTAAACAGTCGGAAAGAAAGCGAAACGAGCTAACACAGACAGAAAGAGACAAGTATGCGTACAGATCGGAGCAAATGATTGGCGTGAAACGCGTGTAAATAAAGAACGTGAGAACAGGAAAAGAAAAGAGAAAGAGAAGAACGGTGGAGCATTGGAGAAAAGAAAACGCGCAAAAGCGGAAAGGCAGAGAGATAAAGAGAGGCAGAACAAAGTGAAGATGAAGGAAGAGAAAGAGAGAGAGAAAGAGAGAGAATTCGATACATTTCTGTAATTATAACGGGCGTGTGGGACGGTCGTTTGATAATGACTTTCTGAATGCAGGTCTCCGACGATGAAATTAGGGTTATTTGCCTCTCGAGTTCTCTCCACGTCTCTCTCGGCTCCCACCACAATCACCTTCCTCGTCGCCGGCGTGCGTCCTGTCTCCTTTTGTTACGGCATTAACGAACGTTCGACGATACGTATCTACATGCGCATCGTCCACGTGAGAGTTTACGAAATTCGAGATATGTATATTCATGCTTGTTACGGAAAAAATGTCGCAATGACACGGTGGGTGAACGCGTTTATGAGAAAAAGTATTCTATTGAAATCTTTAAAATAATCCCGCGAACCATCGGTGAAAAAAAAAAAAAAAATAAATAGAGATAATAAAATGCTATAACATATAATTTTTAATTTAATTTCTTTAATAAAATGCAGAGAAATTAGTTTCTTAATATCTTCTGAGAGAAATGATTTATATTTCTCGTGCACTATAAAACTTAAATATTTAAAGATCTTGATATGATGTTTTGACAAGAAAGCACCTCAGAAAAATTAAAATAGTAGAGTTAATAAACTATTTCTCTTTTACGGGCTAGCTTGTTTCATTTTGCCAATTATAATCCATGTGTTAAATCTTTATCATTAAATCTTTACGATCGCGAAGAGGAAACCGAAATATCGAAACTATATTTTTTTAACATGTTTTTAAAGCTATGATTCTTTCGACATAATCACGTGGAATAAATATACATCCGTGTGTAAATGGGTTAATTACTTCAGCACGCGCATAAATTACACTGAGCTGGTCATTTTGGCGCAGAGAATATATTGAGCGCACTGTTATTTTCCTTCTTTTTTTTCTTTTTCTCTTTTCTCTAAAGAAGAAAAAAATATCGAAACAGGCGCGAACTAACGGCCGTGGGTTGTAAAATACACAGTACAAATTTATTGCGAGAATATGGGAGAAACGTGCGCGCCGGCGAATGAATACGTTTCTAAGTTCCTCGTTTTAACGAGCGTATTAAGTACGTAACGGGGCCTTCTAGTCGCGAGTCGTTATCGGTGTATCGCGATGGATACACTCGATAGTTACGCGACCAACTAACTAAAGAGCGCCTCAACGTGATAAAACTAATCTCCAATTCCGTACTCGCAGACCAGAAAAAAATCGACTAATCACATGTTTTTTTCATTATAACGAAGACGAGTTCGAAAAACTCGGCCCCTCAAAAGGCACTTTACGCGTGTAAGAAAAATTAAATATGATATATAGGGTGATTTAAGCGCTCGAAGAACTACACACTGAGATTAACATCTTTGAAAACAACTAGAATAAAAAAGTCGATGTGTCAGTCAACTGCAGATGTGATGATTAAGCGATAAGAGAACTCTTAAAGTATATATTTAAAAACTTTAAAAACTTATAAAAAAATTTTATGAGTTTCTTATCGCATTATTGTTTGGTTGCTTTAAATTTGTGCATATTTATTTAGTTTTTAGATTTTTTAGATTAGTGAACATTTTTTTCTGAGAACTTTATATCGTTTTTACGCCTCCAAAAATGTGCTTTAATATTATTATATTTTTCAATAAAAATAAAAATAAACTAATAAATTTATATATTAATAAAAATATAAAAATCGATACTTCCTACTGTAAATAAGAGAGAATATTAAACTTGACAGATTGTACTCATCAATAGTGTTTAAAAAGTTCGTTTCACATCTGAAAGATACGGATATTGGATTCAGCTGAGGTCTAACAAATTACAAATAATCATTCTAGCGTTAATAAAGATCTGCAACGCGAGTCTCTACGCATCGTTTTCAACTCGCTCACACTTTGTTCGTTCTCGCCTTTAAAATAAATTGCACTTCGCGTTTCGCGGGGCGATAACTCACGCATCGTCGCGCGTACGTACACACGGCCATAGTCACCACCACACCATCATCATCATCATTATCATCATCCTCGAATAGAAAAGGAAGACGGGGGAAAAGCGCCAGGGTCCCGAAGTAAACGCACCATCCCGTCCCGAGCGCTCGCAATTAAGGGTTAATTAAATTGAGCGGCTTCCTAGATTTCTGTAATCATCGCGGACAGTATCTACGGGGTAATCTTCAGCGCATCCTGTCTGCCTCGAGGGCCCCACGGAAGGAAGGGGCCCCCGAGGTAAGGTCATGCACCCCGCTGACCTCGGACCATCGTCCCTCCCCTCCCTCTAGGTCCTCCTTTCCCCTTTCCATCCCTCCTCTCGTCGTTCTTCCACCTTCTTTTCTCCGCCCCGTTGCTTCTCTCCTCTCGCTCCTTCAAGTCCTCTCCCCCTTCATCCACCTCTCGCCTTCTCTACCTTCTCCCGTTGCGCTGCCGTTGCTGTTGCTGCTCCTGCTGCTGCCGGCGGTACAGGGCAACCCCCCTTGCCCATATCACCCTCTCTTTCCCGCGGCCCTCCGCCCTTCGTGCACTCTCCTTCTCCTTTTCTTCCGCCTCTTCCTCTTCTTCATCTTCTTCTTCCTCTGCTTCCTCCGCTCTCCTATCTATCCTTTTCTTTTCTTTTTCTTCCTCTCTTTCCTTCCC
This sequence comes from Formica exsecta, assembly GCF_003651465.1. Classification (NCBI taxonomy): domain Eukaryota; kingdom Metazoa; phylum Arthropoda; class Insecta; order Hymenoptera; family Formicidae; genus Formica; species Formica exsecta. The sequence goes on from NW_021850773.1 coordinate 389,340, forward strand.
GTGCGTCTTCCGTGTGAGCATATACGGCACATATAGGGGCCAGGTGAGTGTATACAAAGTTATGTGCCCCGCGCTCGCGAGCGACTCGAATTATTATCAAAGACCGGGGCATCATCGCGGATAATGGGCGGATGTCGCTGTGACAGGGCATAAAACGCGACGTCTTCTCTGCACTTCTCGTGTCTACGTTCCTGTGGGAAAAACTGCATCGCGGGCAGGCGTGCCGCCGTCTCTCGTGCGAATAATCGTGCGCGAGTTTCCCTTTCGCGAAGTGCTTACTTCTCTTTCGTTCATAATATTAGAGAATGTGCGGCGCGTCTGGGAAGTCGTGCGCTTTCTTTGAGTCGCGAACGAAGGAGACCTGAGTGAAACGAAGGCCAATTGTTCCGGTCTCAAGATTTTAATATGTAACAATTGGTAATGGAAGACATCAACAAGATAAAATTTAAGAATATTGGAAAAATAAATTTTAAGATAAAATAAAGAAATGTTGAAGGAATTTATGTTCATTTTAATTTTATAAAAAAGTTGTTTCTCCTTTTCCTCCTCTCTTTTCTCAGTAGGATTTTAATTAAACTATTGAATATAAATTCGCTTAAAAAGTCGAATCTTTTATAGGCTATGATAAAAGAGAAATCTGTGACAACAAATTATTGTAACGTACAATAAAATTAAATTTCAAGCGCGATAGCAGTCTTTGAAATAATATTTCCTAGAAATAGTCATTTATCTTCATTACTGTTAATCTTTCTCGATTTGTTAATGTAACGTCTAAATCTAAAAGATGCGAGATAATATGTTTTCGATTGATTGGTCATAGTTCGAGAGCCAACAATTCAACTCAATTCGCTCGCTGTATCTCCCCATTTTCCTCTCAACGCGCAGAGTCATCGATATCCTTCCGCGTTTCTCATCGATAGCCGTGCGAAATCGACGCGTGCGGCCGATAACGCGTAAAAACGCGTGATTTACCGGGTTTACGATCGTGGCGCGAGCACGCTTCGGGGCAGACAGACGGCCGCGCCGGCCACGATGGACGGCCAAGTCGTCTCGGACGGAAGTGGGTATATACACCTGGGCAAACCTGAGCGAAAGAGAGAGAGAGAGAAAGAACCGATGACCAGAGTATGCTTCTCTCCTCTCCCCCCTGTACGAGCGGCGGAACAAGGTTAGATGTTATCGCGCGCGATGCGAGTAGCCAAGTTCAAGAGCGGTGGAACGTGGAATCACGGGCGGGGATAAGGCGTGGGAACCTTTCCGGCCTTTTTTACGGACTGCAATTAAAAGTTCCTGCCGCGGCTGAGTGCGCCGAAAGCGAGTCCGGCACGCTTCGGGATACTAATGTCCTTTAGACATTGTCGAAATTACGTTTTTATAAGAAGAGGATAATTTGAAGACTTAATCTCGCGAAGGGATTAAAACCATATAGTTTGTAAGCTTAATCAACGCGTAAACTTTAGAAAAAAACACAATTTGCCTTCGCTCTCTTAGAAATTAAAAAATCTACAGAAATAATTCCGAGTATATATAAATTATAACGAACACACATTTATAGTAAATTATAACAATTAAAAGTTTATATAGCGTCATATTATATGATATATACGACGTCTTTAGTTATCACATATTATAATAAAATATTACGTAAGTATAACGTACGTAATGCCATAAATCTCGCAGCTCGATCGGGATAACACGTGGTACCAATCACGATAGCTCGATTTACAGGCCGTGTGACGGAGAGTTTAACGGGTGATCATAGCGAGTCGCACGGCGCGAAATGTTATCAACGGATCGATAGTTCGTCGGCGATGTTTCTGTAGATATCGCGATCAAACAAGTGGCTCTTTAACCGATAGTCGTAAAGAGCATTGTTCTCTTCGAACAAACTACGAAATAAAATTGAATTTAGTGCTTCGTTTCTTATTTCGAATCGAATTAAGAGGCGCGCGTTTCTTCTCGAAGTATAGTGCGACGAACAAACGGAGAGGTTTTCGTCATTGCACTTGCGATCCCAAGACACGTGTTTATTATGCCATTTTAAACCTCCATTCGAAGCTTGCTCCATATATCGGAGAAACATCGCCTCATCGCGACGACTTTTCACTCTTTTATTACAAAAAAGATATGTGAATGCGACAGAACAAGCAAACAGATCCTAGGAGAAACGCTTCAAGTGCCAAACTTAATGCAATAATATATGTATATATCTCAAGATATGTAAAAGATATATCCCGAGATTTCGGTTTCAACAAAAAGTGTGAGAAAAATTTCGATTAATCATTTCCATTTAGAGAAAAAGTGTAATAAATGTAGATATAATTAAAGTGACAAACAACATAAATTAAAATAAAACATGAAATAAAAAAAGAATTAAATAAAAAGTTGTCCAAAGTAATAACATTTTATAAACAATTTTTCTCTACAGCTTGGCACTTGTAACTTTCTCCTCGAAAAAATTTCGAACCCATACAACGCCATTAAAATGTTGCGGCGGCCTCGATATGATCACCAGTCGAGATCTATCGCTAATAAATTTCAAAAAGGGTTCAGTACAATGCATACCTTCCCGGCGCATGCCCATCTTCAGGCACTTTTTCAAGCGGCAAAACTGACATTGGTTCCTATGGTGTTGGTCGATGGGACAGTTTCTGTTCCCTCGACACGAGTACGTTAGGTTCCGCCTGACGCTCCTCTTGAAGAAACTCTTGCATCCTGAAAAGAAAAAGAGAGTTTGTTAAACTTAAATCCTCCAGAGATTAAGTTTGGTATATATTTAATAAATTTTAAATCTATTAAATAATTATCTTCTCGGATACATATAATTTAATTTTCCATAATTTAGCCTTATAATCTTGTAAATTTATTAAATAATATGAAAAGAAATGTTTAATTCCTTATAAAATAGCATGTTCCTTTAACATTTTAAAATTATATAACACGGCATTCGATCTTGTTGAAATACAACTATAAAAATGTATTTCCCGCTGTAAAAATTCAGCAGTCCGCAATTTAAATTTCAATACTTCAATAAAACTTTCTCCATTAATGTCATGTACAAGATTAGTCATCTCGTGTGTTTAATCTTCTATATAAAAATATTAACCACATCGCTGCGACACAATAAGAGATTATCTTTCTTTTCTACCAACATTCATATTAATTCGCAATACTCATGGTGTAATCGCGGAAGACGGAAGTTAGTACAATCGACCATCGATAAAGCATAAGCGATTATTAGCTAACACGTGCTGAAATCAAGATCTATCTAAATGCAGATGGTATGCAGATTCCTATTGATAGAGCGTGTATGAGCAGCCATAAACGTGACGGTACCAGAGTGCTTATGGAATAACACGATAAGTTTCTCCTGTTATTGGATACATCTCGCGCGTACACACGTACGTGCACATAAAGGTATACGCGTCGAAAAACGACGAAGATTGCGTAGCGCGATCAGAGAACTAAAGGGTAGAGGGGGAAGGGAAGACTCAAACTCGATGATACGTGATTACGCAAATTCTGTAACATGCACGTTGCAACGAGACCGATGCACCTTTAAGGTCAACGTAGGGAGCGCGGATCTAAGTTACGGTGGATGCACGATCTGGCACAATAGCGGCCCGCACACACACGCGCGCCACTCAATATAGGTATGTAGATACGCGATGCTCCTTATGGGAGCGAGCCGAGTATCTCTCTCGAAAGTGCCGACGATCACGAAAATCCTATTAGTAGCCGTCCAGTCGAGAGAGATCGAGTATCCGGCGCTCTCTCTTCTTCGTCATCGCGTCGACAAAGCGGGCTTTCGCCGCATTATTCCCGTTACCGCTCCACGGAATTGATGTGACTGCTGATTTCGATAACTCCGCGAAACGCGCGTCCCTGACGAGAAAATCTCGCTGGAAAATCTATTCTATGAAAGCTACTTTCATTCAGAAAAATTCGACAAAATTAAAATCATTTAATGTCGTTTATAAATTAACAATGCAATTAATATGAATAAATAAACCAGTCAGATTGACCTAAACAAGTGCACCTGAACAACTTATTATCGAGTAATTTATTTTTAAAGAATTTTGGACAAAATTAATTTTTGAAATTATATACAGACTAAAGTCTTGTGATCCCTTAAGAATATAAAATAATATTTATCCTTTTTGAATATATTTATTCTCGACTATATTAATCCTTTCAGATCCCATCATCTTTTTATACGTAAAAAAACTGTAAAGGCAAATGCACCGTAATAGCAATCATATCAAATCGATAGCTCGGCCGGCCTTTGATTGGCGCGCGAACGGTCGTGCTCGTAGCTTCTTAATGAGTGGTTAGCTTAATTACGAGTGGTAATGGAGTGGTGGATAATGGGCGAAAGGGGAGAGGAGGTCCGATAAAGGGCCACGGGGTGATGACGTGGTGCGACACAATTCAATTTAATAAACAGCGAGTAATAATTCCACGTCGTAAAAGCACGTGGGACACGCACGTGAGCCAGACCAGCGCCGGCCGGCGTGCGCGCGATACCGGGGTTAAAAGGTGATCGGGCTGCGCGCGTTGGTTTTAATTAAAACGGACCCCGCCGGATAAAACGCGCGAGCGAGCGCGCGCGCACCTGCGTGAGTGGTGATCCTAAAATCGAAGGTATCTCTGCAGGAAGTGCTTAAATTAACAAGTTTACGTATAAAAGCGAAATAGTGATATTCGTGAAAAACGAATTTCAAGATTTGATAAAAATCTTGTGTTAAAAGCATGGGGAACGTTGCGAAACGTTTCTAAAGATGTAATTTAAAAGGCTAATTCTTTCAGAATATATTAAGTGAAAAATAGGGAATATTATATATAATTATATATATTTAAAATTTTCTTTAAAATTTATTTCGTATTTTTTTTTTTTGCCGAAAACAAAATTCCGACATTTGCTCTCTCTCTCTCTCTCTTTCCTCGCGAGCATATGTATATTGTCCCTGTCTCATAGTTTGATTAATGAAATTGCTCTTAAATGCCGGAGACGTTAATAATTACGACACTACAAAGTTATCAGGTATAAACTTCGCAGTTCCTTTATCGTAATTTCGCTCGAAATTATTTCAGCGGATGGCGATAAAATCCGCGCGGGGTGTTTACGTATAAAAGCGAAATAGTGATATTCGTGAAAAACGAATTTCAAGATTTGATAAAAATCTTGTATTAAAAGCATGGGGAACGTTGCGAAACGTTTCTAAAGATGTAATTTAAAAGGCTAATTCTTTCAGAATATATTAAGTGAAAAATAGGGAATATTATATATAATTATATATATTTAAAATTTTCTTTAAAATTTATTTCGTATTTTTTTTTTTTGCCGAAAACAAAATTCCGACATTTGCTCTCTCTCTCTCTCTCTTTCCTCGCGAGCATATGTATATTGTCCCTGTCTCATAGTTTGATTAATGAAATTGCTCTTAAATGCCGGAGACGTTAATAATTACGACACTACAAAGTTATCAGGTATAAACTTCGCAGTTCCTTTATCGTAATTTCGCTCGAAATTATTTCAGCGGATGGCGATAAAATCCGCGCGGGGTGGAATTAACGGCGGCGCGATGTAAAGAATCGCGCGCGTACTTCATAAGGATTACGTGTACACTTCGCGAGAGTAGGCTCAACCTTAGGTGTAGCCCGAAGTCGGCTATCACGATCGATGGCACGACGTGTACACACAGATAAGTAGTTACCGTAGCTAAGTCGGCAATTTATATCGTAACAGGACGCCCGCTGCGCACGAACTTTCAAATCGAGATAAAGAGGTGGTGGCTTCGCTCGCGCGATCTGTAAGTCATTCGCGAGCTCACTATATTTGACGCTCTCGTTCTCTCGCGCGCAAGATCCTGAGGAGGCATCCTCTATCTCGCCGTCAAGATAGAGAGCGCGATATCGGTAACACGAGCGATCGCGTAAGAAAAGCGTGAGTCCCGCCGTGATCCGGGTATGAACTATTTAATGTCCCTTTTGACGAGTAAGATCAAATTATCACCCTTTATCGTAAATTATGAATAAATCAAAATTAAGAAATTTTATTAAAATATGGATATTTCCCCAATAATTTTAATAACTGTCTTATTATTATGTATATGAATCGGCGTTAAATATAAATGATAATAATGTAATCTCAAAGAAGTATCGCGATAGAAATTGAAATATATATAGATATACTTGAGATTGCATTAAGTAGAATTAAAAATTGTATAATGTCTATAATTTATTTATAAAATATTTTCTCTCTTATTTAATATAATCTACAAAATTATGATTGTATTAAAGACTAAAATTATTATTGCATCTCATTTCCAGAATTTTGAATCTTATTTTCTACAAATAAGAAATGAAAAATTAAACTCGTCAAAGAGAGATGGAAACCGATCCAGACTCGCATTAAATCTACGAGTCCTTCTCGTCTTTAAAACCTACGGTCCTTGGTCCAGCGTTATCGCTGCCGTTATCCCTGTCGTTGCCGACGTCGATGTCGCCGGTAGCGGCAAAAAACAACGGCCAAGAAGGAGCGGGGGAAGAAAAAAGACAGAAGGAGAGCCGGGTCGCCATAACTACAAATTGCATCGTTACACGCAAATTACGCGATTACTCTGTGCGAGCCAACCACCGGACGACCACGCAGTACACGTGAGCTCTGTGGTAGCGCGAGAGAAACGAGAGAAAGAGCAAGAAACATTGAGCGAATGGAGATGAAGAGAAAGAAAGAGAGAAAGAGAGAGAGAGAGAGAGAAAGTAAGCTCTCGTCGAGCACACACAACTACCGTTTATACTTTCAGATTGCAGCTTGCACGCTCGCCGCGAGCTCAAATTGCTTGCGTCGTTGAATTTTCATTGCTCGCACTAGTCCTTCGTGGCCGACATGACGCGTTCCGAGTGCCAACTCTTGGAGGAACAAATCCTCACTATCACACGAGCATCGATGAAAGAACCTTAATCCATTCAGTCAGACTGATGTCATATGGTATCTCTCTCAATTGTGGATTTAAGTACTTGGACAGCTAAAAGGCATAAATTGCCCTCTTAGGCTTGCTACTTAAAATGCGCGATTAAAAATATAAAATTTTAAAGATGCTTTATATATACGGCAGTACATACGGTGTTATATATTGTAACAGAGTGTATTATCGCTGAGCATTGCAGAGTAATATACTATTAATCTTGCTACACAAACATAATTTAACATAATTTCCGTGCTTTTCTTTAATCACGATTTAATTTCAGATAATCGATTTTCAATAGCTGTGATTTTTTTTTGTAAGAGAAATTTTATGGAGCACTTTTGTAGAAAATAAAGGATATTGCTGATTAAGGTAGTACGTAAAGTTGTCGAAATATTCGATCAATTCCCTTAATTAAGGTCCCATTTGAGACGAAAGAGTAAGCGTTCACTATTCTATATTAACACCACGAAGACAGTATTTCGCTGTTGCTTATCCCGCAAAAAAGATGCCGCCTGGAGGCCTGATCGGCTTACTGTCGCGCTTAATGAGAAGTTGATTTAATTTTAATAGGTTGTGCGTTACTCATAGTCGTGGCCACGATAATTACGTCGCAAAATTGACGCGACGTCTTCCTCATTGACGCGTAAATTCGCATATTAATCGATTCACCCTTCATCGTGATATGTAAAATTATCGGCAACATTATCCACAATGTGTATGAAAAACTTCAGAGAAAATCAGTAAATTTATATATCGGGAAATATTGAGATGCAAAAAAGTTGCGAAATGCTCGGATAAAAGATAAGAAGATAATAATACGATACAATAAAATAAAAAAATTAAATGGAAAAAATAAAATATTACTTGATAAAATATGCTAGACAGCTCTCAATGTTGCAGTCTCAATAAGAATGAAGCAACTCGTATGAGAGGATCGCGAGAAAATAACTATGCTCGCGAAGAGACGAGTAAAAAGGATTCAAGAATGTGCGCGAGAGTCAGAAAGGAGAATCTGAGAGTGGAATGTAGTGAAACACGTAGAGAGAGAGTGACGAGAGAATATATTAACTCCCCTAATTTCTTTTCATCTTCTCTTTAAATAAACGACGACAATTATTTCAACTTATACATTGCAAGGTATGTAGTGTCTAAAGTATCTATAAAAATCAAAATTAAATCAATATTTAACAAAATTTTTTAAGTTTATTTTTTATAATTTCTTTCACTAAAAAGAGAGAAAAAAAATGTTAATATACATTTTTTGGAAATCGTAGAAATATTTCGATAAAATAATACGTGTTAATTTTCTTCTAATTTTGTTTTTATTCTAAATATTCTGTATCTTTTAATATTACGTATATATATATATATATATATATATAATTTCATTTAAGTTAACGAATATTAGATACAAAAGGTTGTTCACACATTAAATTTCGCGAGGGTTTAATAAAGCTGTAATTTCCGAAAAAGATCTCTATCTTCCTAATCACAGTCGTGCGAAGCGGACATTATGGTTATGGCAACAAACCACAGGTGCTTCGCGCACGTCTTTCTTGCAACGAGCGTTTCCGCTTGTCATTATTCGTACACGGTGTCGCTTAGTAATCTCGAAAACGTCGCGCGAGTCAACGTTTCGGAAAATCATCATTGACGGTCTCCTAAGCGATTTAATTAAAGATCCATCGTTTACGGGCGATGAGTCACACGAAAATTCACGACTTTTCCTGGAAAATTGCACGGCAAGATAACGTGGAGTCATTCGTGATGAGATATGAGTCGAACGCACCGTGATACGCGATTATGCCGAAGAGAATTGACTGATCGTGACTCATAATTACATCGTCGTAATGCCGTGACTTGACAAAGTACTTTGGCACTTGTAGACTTTGAACATTGTGGATGCGATGAGTATTAATTTGCTGATGCGACGAAAACAGTAAAAATATAAATTTGGTTAAAAATCCGTTGCTTAAATCAGGTATAGCGTGATACTTTATGTAGTCACATAATAAGTAATCTCTCTTTTTTACTAACATAATATACAAATTTTCATATTTAATTAAATTCTTAAAAAATTTGGTAGAAATTCATTTAATTCTAATTATTATAAAAAGTTGTTAATAGAAGACATAATAATTTTTATAAGAAAAGAATATATATGTGTGTGTGTACAATAAAATATTTTAAAATAAAATTAAATTAAAAAGTTACAAAAAAAAATATATATTTTTTTTAGATATTTAAGATTATAGTTCAAGAAACTTACTATAAAATTAAGATAGTTTACTATAAAAGTTACAATAAATAAAAAATTTCACAAAAAGGTATCGCATTTAAATTTGCATATAAAAAAGAAGATATTGTATAATGCATAGCTTTCATAAATATGTGCATTTACAACCATGTGTATCGTCTTGATGTATCTATTATTATTTCCATAAAACCGCATTTGCTCTGTTTTGCCTCGCATACCAGTTTCTAATGGATTATATAACCTTATGTATTAACAGACGTGCTAGCTCAAAAAAAAAAAAAATAATAATAAAAATGCGCGCGGAAATGATTCGTTATTATTTCATACCGAGTATTACGGCAAAATAATGAGTAATTTTCGCATTTTCTTCATAATTGCTCTTCAATTAGACGTATCCGATTGAAATACAGGATTTTTTTTTTTTTAAAAGAGACGCGTATCATATAATTTCAGAAAAAAAAATTGCTGCATTTTGATCAAGCTTTAAGCAAACGGAAATAACGATCGAGCGAATCGTCATCGATTGGATAAAGACACTCCGTGTTCCACTTCGTCTCTCGATTATCTTTTTGTACGGGATAAGGCGCTAATCGCGCCGATACGAAAGCGCAGCTCGGGATCGATCGCGAGCGATCCTCGTTGGCGATACTCGCGACGAGATGTGAGTCACGATGTTTGGTACGAGCGACTTTGTGGCGAATAATGACAGTAATTATAATAATAAGACCGACAAGAAGATATGCAAGAGGTGGTATTAAGGCCAAGGGATAACGATTGCGGACCATGCTCTTCTACATTATAACTGCTGCATCACGAGCTTCCCTTCATTATGATCTCGTTTCGCATGCTACGTTCTTAATTATTTGTCCTTGGAAAATAGAAGATGCGATAGAGCAAATTAGCGAATGTTAACAGTTAAAAAACATTATTATGTGTGAAATATTTTAAGAATTTCACTAAAGCTAATTAAAAGTAGAATAAATCATTAAAAATGATATATTTTTGTGTCATATAAATGAACTATATCTTTTCGAAATGAAAGAGAAGACATGATACTAATTATAATTTGTTATTATAATATAATAACAGATAGAGATAAATAAATAAAAGAGATAAATAAAAGCATCTAATATATTTATTAAATGTTTTATTTGAAAAGCTTGTAATGTTTCTTCTTCTTTTTCCCTCCCTCCTTAATACTAGTTCAAGCACTCAAAAATATGCGATCTTAATTTAAGTGTTGATGTTTAAAAGATAAATTTACGACAAAATTAATATTTATAATTGCCGAAAGAAAAGGTATGCTGAATTATTCAACGATATTTCTGAATTAATAATTCATTAAGATGCATCAGTCTCGTTTTATTTCAAATTCCTCAAGTCTTTTACGATACACTCGGATTTTTAACAGCGAGAGCGAACAATCGATGGAAGTTATGTAGGAAAGGAGCTGGCGCGCGATTCGGTCAGTAACATTTCGACTCGGTCGCGTAAAATTAACGACATTGTTATAATTAATTAGCCCGGCCGGCGGCGGTGTGCAAACGCGTGGGGTTCGTTAGCGGGATAATTGGTCACAGAGGATGCGTCCAGGTAAGTCGCGCCTTGGTAATTCTATGCCCGGCGCGTACACACGTACGCACGCCGGTGCCGTGTCCGACGTCCTGGCGATGTAAGACCTTGCGCTCTACCTAAGAGCGTGCGGTGCATGCTCTTAGAAACAGACCGGAGCCTATCCGATATACGGCACATTGCATCGTCGTCGGGAAGTAAATATAACTTGCCGATCTCTATCTCTTTCTCTCCACGTAAACTTATCTTTCAAAAGATAATCTCTCTAATCATCTTTCATATAGAATAAATAAATATTATAAATAGTATACGCGCGTAATAATAAACTTTGTCTTTTTATAAGATTTTTCAATAAAAATCTTATAAAAAGACAATAACTGTATTATATATTATAATTTTATTTATAAATCTACTTTTATTTATAAAATAAGATCTTCATATTTTCTGTACTTTTCCGAATTTTTATTCAATTTCTAACTGAGAAAAAAAATCTCTTGCTCTTAATGATTAAAAAATAAATTTTGTTCGCTCTCTCTCTCTCTCTCTCTCCCTCTCTTGCTCTGCCTCTCTCCGTCTGGAGAGAAAGAGAGGAAAAAGTTTCATTCGTCAAAGAACTACAAATATTTATTCGCACGTTCTCCATTGCCGCTTTTACCTATGCCCTACATCCTCGAGATGGTAAACGATTGAAAATACATGTCGAGAGGCTCTTCTCGAGGAAGATGAAACGTTGTTCCGCGATATCGAGCAGCGCGCGTAGTTACCGATTAGAAAGTTCGACTCTCGTGATATGCTGTCGGTGTAAAATGGTGTTTAGCGGGCGTCTTAGCGAGATCAAACGGCACGTCGCGCCGTGATTCAGACTCGCCTTGTGTTCCAGAACGTTACCTCGATCGCAGAGCGAGTATCATACCGGTCCGTTTCACCATACGTAACGCCCCATAGCCGAGATAATCGTACTATGCGCGACGTGACCTTATTTACACTTGCATGATTGCAAAATATCTGGATACAATCGTTTAGATGTCAAAATAATCTATATATTTCGGTATAACTTTTTACACGCTTTGATAATCGCTAATAATTATATAAATAGTCTCACAATAAATGTATAATTAAAAGTTTTAGAAAAAGAACGGATTATCTTTAATTAAATATCTTGCAAGGTTTACTTTAAACATTTGACATGCATGGTTATATCCAAACATTTTTATAAAAACTTTTTATATAAAAAATTTTTGTAGCTAATTTTATCGTCATTTTAAATATAAAAATTGCAAAATAAAGCCCTGAGATAAACATCCATTTTCTTATCTACAACTAAATCTTCCTGGAGATAAAAAACTGTTCTATTCTTGATCTTTCATAATACTGATATGATGAATATCATCACGAGATGATCACGTAAATCGAATCAGGCCGGAGACCTATATCACTTACCGTTAATTTCCGCGAAAGACTCGCGGAAACGCGACGCACGCTCTTCAGATGGAAACGAGATTAATAAAGATTAGTCGGAATAATATAGCATGATCTCGTTAGAACGATTAGCCCGCGGGGCCTTTCGAGACGTCTTTCTGGCTTCTTCCTTCCGCGCGTCGTTCCAGACGTAAGTCCGTAAGTCCGTAAGTAAGCGTAAGACTCGCTTAAGGCGCAAGGGAGCGAGAGACCCCGAAGAAGAGAGGAAGCCCCTCGCGGTTGTATCTCAGACCGCGCAACCGGAATCAAATTTCCACCCTGAAGAGAACAGCGAAACTTTCTGGCGTATTTACAAATGTCGAATTCAAGAAAGAAGAAAAGATTAAGATACTTTTCTTAATATTTCATTATGTGTATATGTGTATCATGCAAAAATACGATGTCACATTTTATATATTTTACGAATCGTAAAAATGGAAAAAAACTTCTATTATTTTAAACATTTGCATTACTGGCTCATTAATAAAATAATATACTTTTGAAATGAAAAATCCTGGTATTTTTATATATATTTTTTCATTAAAAAATTCTACAAGAATCTTGGATACTATTTTACGCAAGAAATTAAAAAGTATGAGAGAATAGCTACTCTTTTTGCTAGATGGGAAACGACTTTTACTTTCACTTGAAATAAAAAATTCGGCGATCACAAAAACAATTTTATTAAATGAGATTGGATAAAGAACCACGTAGGAGCAAATATTGTATTTTGTAAAGTGTATTATGTATAATAGAAAGCGAAAGAATAAAACAACTCAAATTTTTTCCCGATGCACTTTGAAACTGCATTCATCTGACTATTCGTGACATCGAGTCGTGGTAGATTTCCATAGGACAATTACTCTTAATCGTTTCTGGAAACGCGCTCTTGCTCATTTTATTCCGTTTACGTTTGTTATAATCATCATTGTTCGTATAATTATGCCAAAACAGATTGAGTCTGTAATTCACTAGTGCGCAGGGATGGGCGAAGGGGAGTTCATTCAAATATGAGTAAAGTAAAGGAGAAAAAGACCGAAACGCGTATAATACGCTCTCTACGATCGCTGTGCTCTCGGAGGTGTAACGTGACTTGTACAGAGTGGACTTCACTCCACAACAGATAATATCCCCGTCTTAAACACCAGTTTACCCACGCCGCGCGTAATTACTATAATCAAAAGCACATGGACATTCTCAAGCAATGTTCGCGTCGGTCATTTATGTCCACGTGGAATTTGCTTGTCACGTCTCGACGTATTGTCCGAAATGCGAATGGTCCCACAGCAATATTTTATATCAAACTTTATATTAATTTTTCTGTATTTTTTAATTATACAAATGTGATTAACTTTAATCTCAAGGAAAATATAAAGCCAAAAATAAAATATATAATAATATAATTTTAGTATTATTCTAATACACTATGAAATATATTATATCATAAAAAGAAACTTTTTATCTTCACTTTTTTATTACATATGTTAAATTATATATATAATTTTA
>NW_021850773.1:403320-408498 GCF_003651465.1 Formica exsecta
TCGCGAGAACAGAGTATCGCGGCTAAAAAATTTTCAATCGCATCCACCACCGAAATCGCGAAAATGCAAAAACATGCAGGTGTACCGAAAGTCGATGTTCTCGAAAATAAGGGGGTGGTTCATGGTTTGGAGATAATGACAGGGTGCACCGTGTGAAACAATGCTTCGCGTTGCCGCTATAGAAGGAGAACATACGGATTGAACCCGAACCCATCCTGAATCCATCCGCTCATTTACAAGATTTTATGCGATTTGCCTTTATTAATATTTACGATAGAATTTAATCCTAAAGGGGAGGCAGATTAATGTAAAGCTAAAAAACGCTGTATTAATCTAATTTTTTATATGTATGACAAAAAAATATGTAAACTCTTATATAAGTATATAAAATATATATAATTTAAAAACTTATATAATTATATAAAAAATTATATATATATAAATGGATACTTTGCTAATTGTACACCCTTTAGAATTTTTCCTTAAAATATAAAAAATATCAGCCTAACACATATCTAATAACGAAGACAATAGTTGATATCAGAAATAAATATAGTTGGCGCTTCTGATCTACGAATTGTCGTTCAGTTAATTAGATTCAACATGCATATCGAGTATGATCGATCGATCGAACGCATTCCTGAGATCTCAGAATCGATTCAATTTCTTCCAAGGTCGCCTCGCAGGGCCGTCGATCCTCGGAAGAAATAGCGTTTGGATGAACCATCTGGTTCGCTACGGTCAAGTATCCATCATCATTCTTTAATATGCGATCATCTTAATTTCAAGGTCGGCGATCGATAGAATCCGAGGGTTGAACTCATATTCGCGGGAACGCAGGGTCGAATACCCGAACGACTATTGCGCAATAACCAAAGACAGGGAATCTTGTACGAGTCGTGCTACTTGGAATGGGAGGTTCCCGGGTTCCTGTAATCGGCAGATTAATGTTCACCTCTCTCTCTCTCTCTCTCTCCGTTTGTCTGGAACGCCTAATCTCAAGCGATAGCCGAGGATCTGTCCGAAGGGGGCAACCGCGTATCGTTCGGATTGTTCGGGATCGCCGATGAACGGACGGTTTGATTTACGGCAGGTATACTTGGGGCTCTCTTGGCGCGCGATCCGAGTGCCTGGCATTTTACGAGGACGCTTCTCCGGAACCAGAGACCGGTAAGACCCTCCAAAATCTGACGCACGCGTTCCGAACAAGTCGAACTGGTCGCGAAGCGTTAACGCCTCCGGTCACGTCCGGGGCGTTGTTTCGGGCCGGCAAGATAATACCCGACGGGACATTTAACGCGGTCGAAGGTGCCGGCGAAGGGTTCGGCATTCATTGACGGTCAGTTGACCGACGACCAGTTTTTCCGACCGCGAGGACAACGCCCGGAGTGTCTTTCCCAGGGTCTCGGTATGCATACTCGTCCACGTGACCCTTCCAAGAAAGCCTCCTTCAAACACGTTGAGGAAAAAGATCGGACGCACGAGTGAAAGAGAAAGAGGGAATCGATAATCGTCAATCGAGGACGAGGACGGGAATGTAAAGGGAAAGATGCAAAAGAAAGATCGCCAACGCGAAGGGGACGCGAAGGGGACGCGAAGGGGTATCCGGTTTTGGAATCGGGCCGTTGCGTCCCGGACCAGACCGGACCAGACGGTCCTCGCGGGATCATTAATCAAAATATTTACGCGCAGGGACGTGCGAGCGTCCGGAGAGTCGTCCCGACACTCCGTCTTATCGATTATCCGATGTCACGTCTCGTATGTATTTTCGGTATTCAAAGGGTTCTATATACGGGTGCCCGTTAGTCCTGCACGCAGGGAGGAAGAGAAAAGGAGAGGAGGGGAAAGGGCGAAGGCAGAAGAAAGAAGTCCGCCTTGTCAGATGACGATCTCGACGCCGAGAGAGCGCACATCACGATCATCTAGTAATTTATATACCGGCATGTAAACGTGCGTGCATTTTTCGTCAGTCCCTCCGCGACCTCAGGTCGTAGTGGGCCTTCCTTTCCCTTCCCCCTGTTCCACCATGTCTCTACGTCATTTTCGATTCCTCGATGAATGTACCGTGACGCTCGCACCGGTGAGGTTCCTCTCCGAATGCGTTGGCGCGCGGCCTTGCTCTCGGGACCTCGTAAAAGTCGTAATTTATCGCCGGTACGGCGTAATGACCCGGCCCCCCCTCATCGCTTTAATTATAGCTTATTCCCGTCATCCACGAAAGCGGCCGCGCGTCCGACCACCATTTCGCTCGTGCGAGTCAGATATCCCTGTTTCCCTGTCAATGGATTGATCTCTCGACGCTTTCCCGTCCGACACCCCCACGATTTTTCGAAATAGTAAATCAAATTGTAATTAAAACAGCTTATCTCTAAATGATATGTTCGAATAAATTAAATTTAACATACGTGTGTTGTATACGTACGGAGTTTTATATATATATCCAATTATATTATATACATATGATTTATTCATGTAAATTAAATTGATCCTATTGTTCCTATCATTATGATAGCAAGTAATAAAAATATGTAAAAATAACCGGTGACTCCAATTTCTTCCTATATTTATATGCATCGAATGACGTTTGCACCATTAATAATTTGTAATTCTTATATATAATTATATACTTAATAAACTTAATTATAAGATATATAACAGTTATCCACTATCAAGTTTTTCAAAATTTAATATTTTGCTCTTTTATCAATTTTATCAAAAACTATTAATATCTTTCCTATACATTCAAAAACATAAATCAGTAATCTAAAAAAATTATTCCATTAATATTTCAATGATAAGTGTTGCAAACAAAAATACTTTTATTTAGCAGCAAAATTCCATTCTTCCAATCATTCGCATTTTATCTACAGTACATTTATTTCTGCAGCACATCATTGCTTTATCGCTCCAATGGTCCTTCAGTCATTCGCTCTGGATGTCGTCGTCGCATCTGTTACTCGCAATATCTCGAGTGACTACTATTCCATTGTAGAACACATAACCGGTGTAACGCGTGCCGATCGACGCACACAGTGCTTACGCAATCAGCATGAGGCTGCGGAAAATGCATTTAACGAGTGAGCCTTCCGCGAGAAGTCGCGCTGGTAGCCGATTACTCGATCGCTCGTGATCGCGTCCTCATCGATGCATACCAGTGTCGTCCATTCGACGATTGGAAAGAAATCAGCGAAGAACACGCCGTCGATGCACCGTACACGCGCGCGTTCCGCATTGGACGTTCATTGGCATAATCGACCTGATTGTCGGCGATCACTTTATTACGTCGACGGGTTGATTTTGATGTCAAGCGATGTCAAACGGCCGCGAGTTATCGTCAATTTGCCCGGTCGATCGAGACGAGTCTCGAGGCAGGTTACGAGAACGAGAGAAATATCTCAAATTTTCACGTAGAGAATTTTCGAGAAAGTATTTCTTATAAAAGGACAAACAATTCTAATTTAAATATTAAATTCGATATTCCAAGTTTGGATAACGCGATTCTTGAAATGCGGATGTGAACTTCTCGACATCGGTCACCTCCGAGACGTTCCTCGATCCCGGCGCAATCAAACCCCTATTTCACGATGAAAGGGGAGGAAAAGTATGACAAGGGTACGTATAGTTGCGCGAGCGTTGCCTTCTACACGAGAGACGAGGGAGAGAATTCGCGGTGTTCCGGGCAATTAAGATTACCGCCGTACAGAAATTATCGCCGGATTAACCGTGTTATTACGGCACCGCTAATGCTACGGATAGGCGCGAGAGCCACGGCATGCCACGCTAGGCAGCCTCGCTTCGCCCCCGACAATGGTAAATATCGTTACCGCCGTTGTAATTGGTACACCAGGGAGAGAGTGACTCGCCGTTGTAACTCGAGCGCTCAATTAAGGATCCCGACTCTTAACCCGGCTCGGCTCGTTCCTCCTCGTTTCCACCGTGACGACTCTGCATCGACCGTATCGCGTTTAATCCGTCGCGGTATCACTACACACCGTTTCCCGTATTTCCCGTAAGCACTTGTTATCGTCTCGCCATCATCCGGACTCTTTTAAATAAGCACAGGTCACCTTCTTGCTTAAACGAAGGGTGAGAGAGATATAATCCTCGCCCTGTGAATTTTCTAATTTTTATTTTATTATATTTTTCGTACTATTGTCTTGTAAATGACTTGATTAAAGAATACGCTCTTGAAATCTGTCGCGTCAACTCTCACATTTTGTAATATATACTTCTATAATAAATTTAATCTTGTACATATTAATGATATATATACATGACGTATTATAGAATAAAAATTCATTATGAAATACGATTCAAAGAAAAATATCTTTTTTACCTAGTCTATATCGAAGAGAAAGACAAATATCCCGTAAAAGAACGAAAGATTCCTTTGGAAGGACGCGTTGGAGTTTACGAGGAGGTCGACGGATGCACGAAGACGATCGTCTCGCTCGAGGAATTCCGGCACAGCGCGTCGGGTGCATTGCAGGGCGAGTAATTAGAGAAGCTCGGGTTCATTAGGATATCTGGTCGTATCTTGGCGACAGTTTCCGCCACGCGACCGACGGCGGTAGCGCTCGGGGCGATTCAACGCGGATACAAGAGTCAGGCAAGTGCATTTATTTCAAAAATGTTGCGGTTTCACACATCAAACATTCTTTCTTAGAACAAAAAAAAAGATATAAAAAAATAAATAACAATAATGCTACACTTTTATGGCTGCAGACTAATTGTACGAGTAAACAATCAGTTGTTTTTTTTTAAGCAACATCATTAAAGATCTCATCTTTCTTGCTAAAAATAATTATTTTATGATTTAACTTTCGTCAAACATATTATATTATATGCTTTAATTATCAGATAAAAATACTAAAATAAAAATAAAAACTAACTAAAACTAGATAAAAATAAATACTAACAATAAATTAAGTTTTTAAATCAATATTTGTTTTATTATTAAAACAGTTATTTAACACGTCAAGAAGGCTCTTAGATTATTTCTCTCGTAAAAAATATGGTCAATTTATTATAAGCGCGCGCAGATTAATAGCCGGTGCTGCGACTAACTCGTTTATCGAATGAAGACGGCCGGTTCTTCCGACAGACCTACCCGTCAATTAACTCGCGCAGCGAGAACAAGCCCTTCGGGAGATGCGACGCGGTCGATCAGTTGCAGCA
>NW_021850773.1:422747-438811 GCF_003651465.1 Formica exsecta
ATATAAATATTATATTAAATGTGAGTACGACTATTTTAACATATATTATATAACAACAGTAAACAAATGATATATAACAGTTTTATAATAAATATATAACAGCTATTACTTTAATTTTTTATTCTAATGTCGTATAACTGTTATAATATGTGTTTTCACACACAGAGGGTATGTCACACATTACATTCACAAATCAATATTTTTTAACTTATATAGGAATTATATAGAAATTTCAACAAGATTAGAATATCCGGGAGTGGAGATTAGGCTAATTAAGAGCTAACAATAAGAGTGCAGTAAACCATGCGTTTAGCCCAATTAGCCCAATCTCCATTCCCGGATATTCAATATCAGAGCCTTTTATTTCAAAATTAGAATAATCTGAATAAAATAAACAAATTTATACTTGGAGTCAGAAGAAAGCAGATCTTGCGCACACACACATACATGTATACAACTTTTTTTTTATTTAAGATATTTTAATCTTATGGAGATTTTTATATAATTATATTTGCATTTTCGGTGACGGCTTTTGCATGTATATCTTTGAGCCAATGTAGTTTGGCAGGTATACTTGGGGCTCTCTTGGCGCGCGATCCGAGTGCTTGGCATTTTACGAGGACGCTTCTCCGGAACCAGAGACCGGTAAGACCCTCCAAAATCTGACGCACGCGTTCCGAACAAGTCGAACTGGTCGCGAAGCGTTAACGCCTCCGGTCACGTCCGGGGCGTTGTTTCGGGCCGGCAAGATAATACCCGACGGGACATTTAACGCGGTCGAAGGTGCCGGCGAAGGGTTCGGCATTCATTGACGGTCAGTTGACCGACGACCAGTTTTTCCGACCGCGAGGACAACGCCCGGAGTGTCTTTCCCAGGGTCTCGGTATGCATACTCGTCCACGTGACCCTTCCAAGAAAGCCTCCTTCAAACACGTTGAGGAAAAAGATCGGACGCACGAGTGAAAGAGAAAGAGGGAATCGATAATCGTCAATCGAGGACGAGGACGGGAATGTAAAGGGAAAGATGCAAAAGAAAGATCGCCAACGCGAAGGGGACGCGAAGGGGACGCGAAGGGGTATCCGGTTTTGGAATCGGGCCGTTGCGTCCCGGACCAGACCGGACCAGACGGTCCTCGCGGGATCATTAATCAAAATATTTACGCGCAGGGACGTGCGAGCGTCCGGAGAGTCGTCCCGACACTCCGTCTTATCGATTATCCGATGTCACGTCTCGTATGTATTTTCGGTATTCAAAGGGTTCTATATACGGGTGCCCGTTAGTCCTGCACGCAGGGAGGAAGAGAAAAGGAGAGGAGGGGAAAGGGCGAAGGCAGAAGAAAGAAGTCCGCCTTGTCAGATGACGATCTCGACGCCGAGAGAGCGCACATCACGATCATCTAGTAATTTATATACCGGCGTGTAAACGTGCGTGCATTTTTCGTCAGTCCCTCCGCGACCTCAGGTCGTAGTGGGCCTTCCTTTCCCTTCCCCCTGTTCCACCATGTCTCTACGTCATTTTCGATTCCTCGATGAATGTACCGTGACGCTCGCACCGGTGAGGTTCCTCTCCGAATGCGTTGGCGCGCGGCCTTGCTCTCGGGACCTCGTAAAAGTCGTAATTTATCGCCGGTACGGCGTAATGACCCGGCCCCCCCTCATCGCTTTAATTATAGCTTATTCCCGTCATCCACGAAAGCGGCCGCGCGTCCGACCACCATTTCGCTCGTGCGAGTCAGATATCCCTGTTTCCCTGTCAATGGATTGATCTCTCGACGCTTTCCCGTCCGACACCCCCACGATTTTTCGAAATAGTAAATCAAATTGTAATTAAAACAGCTTATCTCTAAATGATATGTTCGAATAAATTAAATTTAACATACGTGTGTTGTATACGTACGGAGTTTTATATATATATCCAATTATATTATATACATATGATTTATTCATGTAAATTAAATTGATCCTATTGTTCCTATCATTATGATAGCAAGTAATAAAAATATGTAAAAATAACCGGTGACTCCAATTTCTTCCTATATTTATATGCATCGAATGACGTTTGCACCATTAATAATTTGTAATTCTTATATATAATTATATACTTAATAAACTTAATTATAAGATATATAACAGTTATCCACTATCAAGTTTTTCAAAATTTAATATTTTGCTCTTTTATCAATTTTATCAAAAACTATTAATATCTTTCCTATACATTCAAAAACATAAATCAGTAATCTAAAAAAATTATTCCATTAATATTTCAATGATAAGTGTTGCAAACAAAAATACTTTTATTTAGCAGCAAAATTCCATTCTTCCAATCATTCGCATTTTATCTACAGTACATTTATTTCTGCAGCACATCATTGCTTTATCGCTCCAATGGTCCTTCAGTCATTCGCTCTGGATGTCGTCGTCGCATCTGTTACTCGCAATATCTCGAGTGACTACTATTCCATTGTAGAACACATAACCGGTGTAACGCGTGCCGATCGACGCACACAGTGCTTACGCAATCAGCATGAGGCTGCGGAAAATGCATTTAACGAGTGAGCCTTCCGCGAGAAGTCGCGCTGGTAGCCGATTACTCGATCGCTCGTGATCGCGTCCTCATCGATGCATACCAGTGTCGTCCATTCGACGATTGGAAAGAAATCAGCGAAGAACACGCCGTCGATGCACCGTACACGCGCGCGTTCCGCATTGGACGTTCATTGGCATAATCGACCTGATTGTCGGCGATCACTTTATTACGTCGACGGGTTGATTTTGATGTCAAGCGATGTCAAACGGCCGCGAGTTATCGTCAATTTGCCCGGTCGATCGAGACGAGTCTCGAGGCAGGTTACGAGAACGAGAGAAATATCTCAAATTTTCACGTAGAGAATTTTCGAGAAAGTATTTCTTATAAAAGGACAAACAATTCTAATTTAAATATTAAATTCGATATTCCAAGTTTGGATAACGCGATTCTTGAAATGCGGATGTGAACTTCTCGACATCGGTCACCTCCGAGACGTTCCTCGATCCCGGCGCAATCAAACCCCTATTTCACGATGAAAGGGGAGGAAAAGTATGACAAGGGTACGTATAGTTGCGCGAGCGTTGCCTTCTACACGAGAGACGAGGGAGAGAATTCGCGGTGTTCCGGGCAATTAAGATTACCGCCGTACAGAAATTATCGCCGGATTAACCGTGTTATTACGGCACCGCTAATGCTACGGATAGGCGCGAGAGCCACGGCATGCCACGCTAGGCAGCCTCGCTTCGCCCCCGACAATGGTAAATATCGTTACCGCCGTTGTAATTGGTACACCAGGGAGAGAGTGACTCGCCGTTGTAACTCGAGCGCTCAATTAAGGATCCCGACTCTTAACCCGGCTCGGCTCGTTCCTCCTCGTTTCCACCGTGACGACTCTGCATCGACCGTATCGCGTTTAATCCGTCGCGGTATCACTACACACCGTTTCCCGTATTTCCCGTAAGCACTTGTTATCGTCTCGCCATCATCCGGACTCTTTTAAATAAGCACAGGTCACCTTCTTGCTTAAACGAAGGGTGAGAGAGATATAATCCTCGCCCTGTGAATTTTCTAATTTTTATTTTATTATATTTTTCGTACTATTGTCTTGTAAATGACTTGATTAAAGAATACGCTCTTGAAATCTGTCGCGTCAACTCTCACATTTTGTAATATATACTTCTATAATAAATTTAATCTTGTACATATTAATGATATATATACATGACGTATTATAGAATAAAAATTCATTATGAAATACGATTCAAAGAAAAATATCTTTTTTACCTAGTCTATATCGAAGAGAAAGACAAATATCCCGTAAAAGAACGAAAGATTCCTTTGGAAGGACGCGTTGGAGTTTACGAGGAGGTCGACGGATGCACGAAGACGATCGTCTCGCTCGAGGAATTCCGGCACAGCGCGTCGGGTGCATTGCAGGGCGAGTAATTAGAGAAGCTCGGGTTCATTAGGATATCTGGTCGTATCTTGGCGACAGTTTCCGCCACGCGACCGACGGCGGTAGCGCTCGGGGCGATTCAACGCGGATACAAGAGTCAGGCAAGTGCATTTATTTCAAAAATGTTGCGGTTTCACACATCAAACATTCTTTCTTAGAACAAAAAAAAAGATATAAAAAAATAAATAACAATAATGCTACACTTTTATGGCTGCAGACTAATTGTACGAGTAAACAATCAGTTGTTTTTTTTTAAGCAACATCATTAAAGATCTCATCTTTCTTGCTAAAAATAATTATTTTATGATTTAACTTTCGTCAAACATATTATATTATATGCTTTAATTATCAGATAAAAATACTAAAATAAAAATAAAAACTAACTAAAACTAGATAAAAATAAATACTAACAATAAATTAAGTTTTTAAATCAATATTTGTTTTATTATTAAAACAGTTATTTAACACGTCAAGAAGGCTCTTAGATTATTTCTCTCGTAAAAAATATGGTCAATTTATTATAAGCGCGCGCAGATTAATAGCCGGTGCTGCGACTAACTCGTTTATCGAATGAAGACGGCCGGTTCTTCCGACAGACCTACCCGTCAATTAACTCGCGCAGCGAGAACAAGCCCTTCGGGAGATGCGACGCGGTCGATCAGTTGCAGCATCGTGAATCCCCGCATTCGCGTACTTGGAGCGAGCGAGCGAGCAAGCGCGATGGTGGTCGACCGACATCTGGCCGACGTGGCCGGGGCAATTCGTGAAATTCGTCGTGCACAGATTACGCGCGGTTTAACCGCGCGCGAGCCGCCGGAAACGGTTTACACATTGTACACGGAAGCAATTATCGCGGTCGCATGCTGCAGCAACGCCGTGCGACGCTTTAATTGCCCGACAGCTTCGCCCATCTCTGCAACGGTTAGTTAAGGATTTTTCTAAATACCAAATAGCTCCATAAATTATAGAGCATATTGCCTGATAATGCGAGATGGTATGTAATAATTAATACAGTTATAGCACGAGGAAGAAAGAGGACATAGTTTCGTGTATTTTTGCTTTTAAACAAATTACACGTGTATTCTGCTTTGTCTCTTAAAATCACGATATATGTTTATCTGTTATATCTGCATTAAATCGTCAAGTATGTCGTAAATACAATATTACGAGGATATTTATGAGGATAAAGAGTATCAATTCTATAATTTGTAGATAAGAAAACATATCTCTTTTTTATTTCTGTAAGTAAAGTATATAATAATGTAATAAAAAGTAAAACGTATTAATAAATTTATTCCTAATGTATATATAGTTACAGAATATATATGTTAGCAATAAATTCATATAATCTCGTTATATTTTATATTTTATTACAGAATAACTAGTTTAAGAGTTTATGGAAACTACTACGATTGATTTCACAGCTTCTACTACGCATATGATTATTCTATATCTACTTATCACATAGATTACGAAACGGCAATGATTATTCTCGTTCGTATGTTATCTTGTTCGAATGCTCCTAGGCACTTTACGGACAATCTCAGGACTCATCCCGGTATAAAGTATATTTTTTCTATCTATCCAAATCGATCAGGATTCAACGTCGAGCAAATCCATTTATCCATCTGTCTATCCGTCTATCGTCTTCTCTCGCGCTTCAGTATCCCATGATTTCCGCGTCGTGTCCGCGCGTGTTACGTGCCAGATCCCACGCATGGTCTCGTCTCCGTCGAGGGCAATACACCGACGATAGTAAACCTAACGAGCTCTCAATAGCTTGATCCCCGCTGTCGGTTACCGCAAATAAGCTCAATCCTGCGGTAACGTCTACCGAGCGATGAATGCTAAACGCAGAAATGCGGAACCACTACGCAGCGAGAGGGATAATGTGCGGTGAATGGAAGAATGTTATGAGCTCGCATGAGGTATTCGTGTTGCTATACTTGTCGGCGACGGGCGATACGGTACCTTACGGGGATCACGAAAGCAGAACGTACCGTTTTAACGCCCGGTAAAAATAATTTCGACTACGAGAGAGCGGGAAGGATTATGTATTCTTTACTTTAATAGAAAGCATATATCGTCTAATTATCATCTGAGTCATAAGAATGATTGTTACAAAATTTATCTATATCAAAATGATTTACTTGAAATGTTTTAACGCGTGTGAAGAACAATATATGAATCTTAGATTATTTCAATATGAAAACACATTTATATCTACAATCGTTCGAAGATTTTGTAGTTGCAAAAAGGAAAAGAATCCATGATATATTTCACGTAAATTATTAATATAATTCATCGCAGATATAGCGATAATGATCTAATTTTTTCAAAACGTAGGATCGTAAAGAAGATTAATACATACATTAATAATTACATTTCGCATATATTTATAACTTCGTAATCACTACGAAAATTCTAATTGTAATAAAAGTGTCAACGAAATTTAAATGTCATCGGTGCGATAATATATCTCGACATCGCGCAAATTCGTTTTTTAATTTATGTAATTATTTTACGCGACGTTTACCACGCAAGTTTTTCAATTAATATTTTCAAGCAATTTCCAATTAATATTTTCGTGCATCCTATGGTAACTTCGACGGCAAGTCGAAAGTGTGCGAGAAGGTCAAAAAGGAGGAGGAACCGCAGATAGCCGTGTGTCATTAATCAAGGCCCTCGAAACGCACTAAATCACCCGCGAGATATAAATTACCGTTGGCAATCTGGTATCAATAAGGCGTAATTCGGGATAATAGGGCGTGCGAAGGAAGGTCAGGGTGAGAAGGGAGGGCAGGCAGCGCGGGAGGATATATAACTCCTGATTTCCGAGGGTGCTGTAGATTTCGATTAACCCGAGTCCGTCCGTCTGTCCGAGCCGAGTCGCGACATTTCTCTTCGTTACCCTCTTCTCGTCTCGATCCTTCGAACCTTCGATCCTTCGCCTTCGTATAAATGATTTAACGGACGGATGTGCACAGGGGCCAGCTGGTCGCCGTCGCAAATACGAAAGGGGCCAACCCGTAAGAAAGTGTCGAAATCACGAAAGTCAGAAGTATTCATCAACAGATTTCAAGATGAATCTTAATAATGATAAACATTCCCCCTCAGAATATATCAAAAAGAATCTTATATGACAATATCAATAAAAGTCGACGCACCGTTAACGGTTCTTTTTTATTAACGCTGTTAAGTTTCTTAACAGAGAGGCTGAATTTTATATTCATAAAATATTAACTCAAATTTTAATCCGCGAGGGGAGAAAAATTGTCGTTGCTACTTAAAGAATAAATAAATGTTTTCAACGAGATAGAATACAGTCTCATTAAAAAATATATAAATAGTATCATTACGTTAACTGCTCGGCACAACTTAATATTCGCTTCTATTCTCTAATTACAATTGTATATGCAGTTTTATTGGTAACTCGAAGGTCGAAAAACTTATCTCGAGCTGCGCGTAAAACAAGGAAAACCGCGAGTTGTGTAATATTCAAATCGACATTCAGATCGTCTGAGTCGTTTCCCGTATATCGACAGATCGCGAGATTCGTTGGCGTGATACAACACGCGGCGCGGCCGGCTAATTAGTTATCCTCGATACATCTGGCCGATGGATAATTAGCCGCTACGGTTTATACGCGCGATAACTCGCCGCTCGCTCGCTCGCGCGCACGTTCTCTCGACGACCCGCTGGGATTTGTTTCCGCCCGTGAAAACAATTTGTTTCTCATTCCATCGGAACCGAACCCCGTCATCATCGGCGCCAGAATGGGATAAACCCTTCCCTCTCGCGTCCGCTTCTCCCTTTCGGCGTCCGTCCTCGTTCATCCCGCTTCATTTCCTCGGCCCTATTACATCGTTATTAGGCTCGTAACAGACGTGTAAGCGTTCCGGGGAACACCCCACTGGGTTATTAATGGTGACTCTTTGTTTTTTCGTACTCTCCACGCCCGATGGCCACGATGTACTCTTCTTCTCCTCTTCCCTTTTTCTCTCTCCTTCTCCGTTCGCCTTCTTCTATCACGGCGCATATCTCTCTTTCTCTCTCTCTCTCTCTCGTTAATTCGAGATTTTGCAGTTTTCCCTCTCCCTTTCTCTATTTTTTTCTCTTTATTACCTTTCTACTTCCGTTCCTCCTCTCACGCATGTCTTGAATAAATTAATGTAAGCGGGCATTAAGGTAGATGTCGGGCTTTCTGATGCGAATGAGCTCTGCCTCGCGCGGTGACAAATTGGTGGCACAGGTAAAGGGATACCCTTCGCGCGCCCTACGATACCCACGGTAAAGAGAACAGTCGCCGAAAGGGCGTGCACGCGCTCTTCCACGTGGAAGAAAAAAAACGTCGCGAGAACCTCGACGGTAGAGATTTCGATGGTTGCCCTATCCTCGCAATGCGGCTGTTTTAGCGCGCGTGCTACCGTTCGTGTCGCTCATCTTGGAATCTCTCTCTCAGTTAAATCTCTTCGACGAGATGTCAAATTTCCGCTCTTAATCGCGAGTAAAACGCGGATTTATTCGCTTTTACAATTATCGCCTATACATTGTGTTTTTTCGCTTGATATTTTAGAATCGTTAGATTATTCTTTTCTTGTGAATTTTAAAATAGAAATATAATCTAGAAGAAGATAAATTATGTGTTTTAAACCAGAGTTAAATTGAATTATCGATGAAATTCAATCAGGATTTTTTTAAGCGAGAATATGTGCAATCGACAAATGAAAAGATCACAAGTGAATAGAATAAAACGGCAATACTAAATAACACGAGAAGAATCGGCTTAATTACATGAACGGTCACACATTAGCATAGTTTCAGTTTCGTGATCAATGGTAATAATGGATCAATCGTAATAATGGATTTACTTTTATCTTCCGACATTATATATCTTTTTTAACACATGCGAGTTTGAAACGAAATTCATTCACTTATTGTTTCGCGTCACGAAGCGTGAAATGTCATCGCGATTCGCTCAATTTTATACTCATTGACTACAGGCATCCACTTATCATCACACGAATGATCGATACAAACATTAAGACTGCGTTCGACAATTCCCGCGACAGTTTTACGCACTTTCTCAAAGGGAAAAGACCGTCATATGTAAACGGCACTCACCTTCGCAAGTAAACTGTCCGTAATGCTTGCCGCTGCTCTTGTCCCCGCAGACGACGCACTCGATGTTCGGCGATTTGTCCGTTTGCGAGCTGCCGGATTGCGAGCTGTTGGCCTGGCTGCCGGGGGTGGTGCTGGGTGGCAGGGGATCCCTCGAGGTCAGGACCGAACCGGCGGGCACCAAGCAGGTGATATCCTCCGGCGTGGCCGAGGGCGTGAGATGCGCGGGCGGCATCGGCGGCGGCGGGCCTACCTGAACCCGTGAGGCCCAGGAGGGCGGCGGCGCGACCAACGCCATCGAGGCGGTGGTGCCGCGCGCCGGGAACCCCAGCTCCAACGTGGTGGTGAACTCGGGGTGGTGGTGTCCGGCTGGCACCCGGCCAGGGAACAACGTCGCCGTCGCGGCCGGGTAAACCACCCCGGCAGTCGCCAGGGCGTCCGCGCCTACTGTCCCGCCTCGAACCACCCTGCCGGTTTCCTGCCCGTGACCTGCGACCGACGACGACGGGGCCGGCTGTTTCCGGGTCGGCTCGACACTTCCGACCAGAATCGTCCGATTAATTCCTCGAGTTGGATTTAGCTCGGTCCGAAAAGATGCGAAATCCTGGTACAGTCAATGTCCTCGACAATTTATTCGTTAATTATTCTGATATTGCCGTTTATAAGTTTATAAGTTACTTCATTCACTTCTTCCTGTCCTGAATATATCTGTAGATGTGCGCGCATAATCGCGAAATAAATCGTACGGGAGATGTCCGACACTTATCATACTTCTAGAGAAACACGGCTAGATCGACGTAACATTCTTCAATTATTATTGGGATGCAATTATACCGCAGATATTTGAAGATATCAAAGTTACTACTTCAATGCACTATGATTTTTCCAAATAGTATTCTCGATCACTTCCGTTTTGATTCTTTAAATCTTCAATTAGATAATTCTTTGAAATCTACAGAGATCGAAGGTATGTCCAATCTTTCGAATTCCTCGAAAATATTCTAAGTAACGATTTCGTAGCTCCAATCAACCTCGTTATCGCTCACAAATTGTTGGCGCGGTAACAACCACGGTATCATATCGCGAAAACTTTTGGTAAACGCGCGTAAATTGGCGATCGCGAACGATACAATAGCATCAAATAGTAACAATTTCGGTCACACTCGGTCATGCACTCGGAGGCACTTCACTTTTCCACGTGCACGTCGCGATTTCCCGAGGCGAAAGGTCTCGCGTTAAAGACACCGACATCCACACCGACACTGATCGGTCTATCCCAGCATCAACTCTTCGAACATCAAGGCGACAACACACGATTAATTGAGAAGGGTGGGAGACACAGGTAAGTCCCAACAACCCAGAAAATTTGGAGTGGCCGCGTCCTCTGGAGCACCGCTTGATGTTTCGCGCTCTGGCGCGTATCAGAGTATACGCCAAAGATCACTCTCGTCCGCGTGCGTGCTTGCCTGCGTGCCTGCGTGCGTGCGTGCGTACATACGTACGTGCGCGTATGTAATCGATATAACGTGTATGTCCTTAGCGACACTTGCGTTTGCGCGCGAATCTCGTGTATACGTCCGCTCGTTCGCGTGCGCGTGTACTTCTCGCGAATGCGTGTTGCGCGATGGTATGCGTGATGGTGTCGTCCCTCCGTCGCGCGCTCGCAGCGCCGGGCAGCAGCAGCAACAGCAGCGGCGGCGGCGACAGCGGCGGCGGCGGCAGCAGCAACGGCAGCAGCAACGGCAGCAGGAGCAGCAGAGCGGCGGCCCGTGCTGTAGTAGTAGTAGTAGGAGGAGAAGGAGAAGAAGAAGAAGAGAGGTGATACTCGACTACCGCCTCGATACGACTATTCTTGGGGCCGACCAGAGACCGACTGCCGACTAAGGCGACCCCTGACACCGACCTGGGTCTCCCACCATCGCAAACCCGCGAGGGTTTCTCGCGGGTTCCGCCAGTTTCCATGGCTACCGAAGGTGGGGTCGAGTCCCGGGCGCGCCCCGGTCGGCCTCTCATTGGCTACGGGTTTGCCCTACCCTGGTTGAACAGCACGCGTTGCCCGACCGAGTAGTTCCGTACCCACTTTGACTCCTCGATCTAGTCGTCGCTTCTCCCTTCTTCTCTCGATCCCGCGCTCGCGAAATGAGCGAGTCTCCCTCCTTCGCTTGAGGTCGTCTCGCTCACCGCACCGACGCCTCGCATCGCTCTCCATCTATCTATCCGTCTGCCGTCAGTCTATTCGTCCTCTACTCTCCTTCTCTTTCGCCCTTCCTTCCTCACCCCTTTCACCGTCTCTCTTTTTCTTCCTGTACGCGAACTCGACGAACAAGCGGTCCGCAGTTCTCCTTATCGCGTTCTCTCGTCCCCTCCTTCTCCCTCGTATCCCACCACCACTCTCCTCGTGATCTCTTCTCTCGTGGACCGAGCTCTCCAGATTCTTCAACCTGCTGATCATATTACTACGCTTTTTATCAAACCGACCGCGAGCGCTACCACGAATCGTCATCGCCGTCTCTAAGCGCCTGTCGAGCAACTTCGTCTTCTCGGGAAGGGGCGTATTCGATTCACTAGACTCAACCTTGAACTCGTTTTGATCTCGCGATTTCTATCACTTTTTGTTTCAACTTAATTCATCTGCGTCTTATTTCCGTTTATCGTTGCTCCAATCGTTGTTCACATAAATATCGCTGCAGTGCAAATGACAAGTTTAATGTAACTACTAGCAGCTTTTCCATTTTTTGATATACATTTTTCTTCATTTTTTTCACAAAAAAGGGTATTTTTTCCACACCATCATAAAATTGCTTTGTGAAAATCCGTTATTAGCTGGCTGGTAGACGACGAGCGACGATCTATAGACAAGCGATTAACATTTCATCCGAATCTTCGGGCGTCTCTTCTGCTTTTCTTCTCTGAAAAAAGGAGCCAGGTGGAAGGAACGCGGCCGTCCACCCTGTCGGTGTCAGAAGCAGCCAAGGGAAGAGAGGTCAGAGCGAGAGGGCGGCAGCCAATGAGGACGTGGAGTCAAGTGGGGCGCGAAAAATGGGCCGGCCCGCCTTCCATCCACCCCCGGAGGCTAAGGGTGAGGGTAAGGGTGCGCGGAGTAGGGCTAGAGAGGGCTCCGAAGGCAGCCGGGGCATCGAGGTAGGGTCAGTCGGGTCGCAGCCCTGCGCCCCTACAGCCTCGCTCTTGTCATGCTCTTTGCTCTCTTCTCGGATCTCGCTCGCACTTCCACGCTCTATCTCGCTTCCTTCCGTTCCATCGTCTTCCTCCTGCAATGCGTCGTCTGTACATAGTTTCTCCGAGCCGCCCGGGTCCGATATCCTCCACGTTCAAATCTTGTTTTTCAACTTTATCGTTTTTTATATGTTTCATATATAGAAAATATCGATTTAATGATACATATAATTTGGTGATCGTTAAATTCGCGATTATTCTCTCTCTCTCTCTTTGCCTAATAAATTAGCGCATTCAACTATAATATTTTCTTCTTTTTCTCATATCGGCATAAACTTATTTCATTTTAAACGCGTGTGAAAACATGTGTTGAAGTTAAAAAAAAAAAAAAAAATTCACATTACATCATCAATTATCTTATCCCGCATTCCCTTGCCAATAAATTCCGTCGTCAACATTCTTATCGCGCAGCCGTTCCATGTCGTTTTCTGCGCCGTAATCGAACCAAAGTGGGCGCGTAAGACGATCTTCTCGCCAAGAAATCGAAAGAGGAGACATCTTCGACGCGTGATTCGAGCGCGAGGTATTTGCCCTTTCAATCCACCGCCGGAAAGCAACTATTCTTTTTCTCTACGGGCTGCGTGCACGCAAATAGCGAACGATGAATAGTCGATTGGCCAGACGAGCGAAAAACGAGAGACGAGAGTACGAGGGACTCGAAGATCGGAGCGAGTCGTTGGCACTTGCGCGCTCTTGAACCAAACTCAATAAATGCGACCTCAGACTGTCGTCGACGTTGTCGAGGGTCAAATTTAGGCTGCGACCGCATCAAATTTCGCGCACTGACGTTCCAACTAACGTCATCGCCTCTATTATTTTCTTCAACATTTTAGGATTTTATTTTATCGATGGAAAAACAATATCGCGCGTTTTGTGTTGCTGTGTATTTGTGCTACTAGAGAATTAAAATACGAAAAGAATGCAAAATCTTTTCCTCTTTTCTTATTTATCCTATTGTTATCGTATTTTTCTTACATTTTTCATATTTTTTTCAATATTTGCAAGCAATATTATATATATTGCATATTAAAAAAGAAATTTCATCTCTGTCGTCTTGCCAAAAATTTATGATAAATTGAGCTGTGCTTGTTTATATAATACAAAACATGTTATCTTATCTCTCCTCCCCATTCTTAGAATTATTAATTTTAAGATCATTATTATATGCTATTTTGTCTCATTTCAAGTCTTCGATTAATACTTATTTATTACACAGTACATATCAAGCAAATAAATTTTTAACATATTGTACAGATTGCAATACCGAGATGTGTGTGTGATGAGTTTGAAATTTTAAAGTTTATTATTTCGTTTTTATCAAATCAAATCATCTCTTTCTTTTAAGTAATAATTATTCATATATTCGCGATCGCACGACTCGTCCGTATCATATGTACCCGTCTTTAAAAAACCTCGGATCCGGTAACGAGACGAAGAGCATTCAAAAATCTCAAATCGCTCGAGGCATTAACCACCGTCAGTGACGGGAGCGTCCCGTGGTGAACCCAGGAACGACCTGCGGTGTAACCGCAGCCCCCGCAACCGCCGCCGGGGGTTGAGCGAGCGTGCATAATAGTTATAGGAAGGGGTACGTACGCGGTGTGGTCGTCGTGAGTATACGTCGATAGGGTGGAAGTCCTGATGATGAGTCGAGGGCGAAGAGGAGAGGCAGGGGCGCCGCGTACAAGTGCATATCGCTGAAGGGGTGCCCGAACAATGCGCTCATTCAATGCGCTCTAGATATGATTACCGGAAACCATCCCGTAATTACTTTTTGTACATCGAAAACGCACGAGGCCCTTCGTCTCCCTCCTTCCTTCAAAAGTCATCCCCTCTGCCGTTTCTATCGTCTGCCCCCCTTCTCCCTTTTTCCGTTTCCATCGCTGTCCCGGCGCTCCTTGAATCACGCAACGACCTTTTTCCACCCTCTCCGTCGTGCTTTTAACCGGGCCTGAGCTCGCCCGTTGACTCGCCGTTCTCAAGACGATTTATCGAAATTGTCACACTTCGCGGTGCACTTCGCGCCACGTGACGCTTTTGCGGAATACTTGTGGTATTCGTCTACAATCCGAAAAATCCGAAGAGAAATTGAATTTTATAATAATACGCGTTTTTTTTCTTTTATTATTGCAATATTGTTTAATTAAAAAAGTTGTTATTGTATTATCAGTTAATTTACAAAATAACAAAGTAATTATCTAAAATAATCGTGTTCCTATTTTTTATGTATTTTGAAGATAATATTGATATAAAAATTTATATCTAAATAAAATTATATAGAATTATTTCTATTTCTCTTTCCTGAATATTCAAGTTTTCAAGATACATAATTTCTGCAATAATGGCCGTTCAACATCTTATAAATTCGAGAAAAATGCGTCTTATGATTTTCTTCATTCTTTAAAAATAATATATTACATTCACATTAATGTATATATTTATAAATGCGATAATAATATATTCATATTTGCACTAACTCTCTTCGATAAATACGCAATCTCAGCGATGACAGCTGACCATGACCAATGTAAGCACGGTGAAAGAATCAATCGATATGGCGGAAAGGGGCAATGACATTTCATATATTCGGATATCGACTTAATATGTCTTTCTTAAGAGTAGAAAAAAATGAGCAATTAATCTCGAATAATGAATGATAAATTAAATTAGTTATAAATTGCACACCTGAAAATTGCTCCGCAGTCGCTCGATGTCTCTCTGGGGCTTCTTTTCCACTTTATGTTTTATCCTTTACTGCTTCGTCTTTGCACATAATAATGACACTCATCACTCGCGTAATTAATATCGATCGTTTCGACACACTTATGAATTAATAGCTAATTATAATAAAGAATTTCTCAAGGTATAATCCGATGATATACGGAGCTTCAACTTTCCCATTCGAGTTTCGCCGTACGACTGAAGGCAGGTTGAACGCAAATATCAACATTGTATTGTACGCAGGGAAGGCCAAATACCTACGAGTGACAACAATTCGATGTAAACATTAGTACGCTATACGCCCCAAGCACCAAGGCCGCATACCAACCGATTTGTTATTGTCTCGAAAAATGTATTTAACATATGTATTATAATATAAATTCCGCGCTGAATATTTGTGTGTGCATATATGTAGTTTATCCAAATTTTACGCTGAATAAATGATCGATTATCGTCGCATATAAAATTTAACGTTTATATAAAGAAGAAAATTTATTCATTTTCATTAAAAAAGTATTTACGTAAATTAATTTAGTATTATTATTGGATATCAAATTTTTATTTTTCAAGAGAAATAAAACTCATATGACGTTGATAGATGAAGAATTTTTTTTATTTTAATAGAACAATATAATGAAATTTACTTGCAAAAAATGTGACAATATATATATTTTTTTTCCTTGATTTATTAAAATCACGTAAATTTCTCTCGGGACATAAAAGTTTAAGAGAAAAATAATTATGAAATTATGAAATTATCATCTTACAAATGTGAAGATAAATTTTATTCTTCAATTTTAAATTAACGTTAAATTCATTAGTTGTATAATCTTTTATATTTTTATTAGTCTTAGTAACAGAGAGACTCTTTTTGTTGATAAAGAAATAATCTTCCGCGAAAATATGGCATCTGCAACCTTATCTGTACCAAGTTATCTGTCCTCGTTTTTCTAAGTAAATATCCAATCAAAATTCTAACATCTCTTTTGCATATATATATATATA